>NW_024429215.1:13471130-13651810 GCF_017639785.1 Mesocricetus auratus
TGTTTGTGGCTAATTTTAAATGCTGATGCCTCTCTGATTTTTTTCTCGGCCCATTTATATTTTACATATAGTAGGACTGCAAATATTCTGTATTATTATTTCATCCTGCCATATTGCTAAAGGTGTTTATCTGATGTACGGATTCTCTGTTCGAATTTTTCTGTTCACTTATGTAAAAAAATCCTATCATCTGCAAATAATGAAAACTTGACTTCCTCCTTTCCAATTTGTAACCACTTGCTGTCTTATTCCTCTAGTTAGAGCTTTAAGTACATGATTTAAGACATATGGAGAGAATGTACAACCTTGTCTTGTTCCTGATTTAAAGGAATAACATTGAGTCTCTCCATTTTTTATGTTGACTGTTATCTAGCCCTGTTTTACATTTATCTTGTTTTGGTATGTTCTTGTTATCCATTTTCTCTCCAAGACATTAATCATGAAGGGTATGGGATTTTGTTGAAGGCTATTTCAGCATCTAGGGAGATGTTCATGTTTTATTCTTTTGATGTTCAGTTTCTACTTACGGTGGATTATTTTGGCAGATTATAGTATGTTTTATAATCCCTGCATCTCTGAGAAGAAACCTTCTTGATCATGGTAGGCTGGATTTGATGTGCCTGTATGTATTGAGTATTTTTCATGATATTTTATGAGGGAGATTGTTTGTAGGTTCTCAGTTTAAGTCATGTCTGTGTGTTTTGTGTTTCAATTTAATTGTAACTTCCTTAAAACAGGTGCAAATGAACCCATTACTTCCATCGTGTGGAACAATTTTAGCAATATTGGTATTAGCTCTTCTTTGAATTTCTGGCAGAATTCTGTATTGAAATCATCTGGCAATGTGCTTTTTTGTTTGGGAACTTTGTTGATGGTTTCTTATTCTATAGGTCTATAGGTCTTCTTAAAATGTAAATCTCTTCTTGATTTAATTTTGGTAATTGATATCTGTCCAGTAAATTTTCCATTTCCTTTGAGTTTTCTAATTATGTGGAGTCCAGTTTTTCAAAGTTTGTTCTATGGATTTTCTAAATGTCTGTTGTTGTTTCCTTTCCGATTTTCTTAATTTACATGATATCTTTGCTTTTTGGTTAGTTTAGGTGAAGGTATGTCTATATTATGGATTTTCTCAAAGAACTGACTCTTTATTTCAATGATTCATTGTATTATTTTCGTTGTTTCTACTTTATTGATTTCAACTCATATTTTAATTTTCTAGCATCTACTCCTTGGCAAGTTTGATTATTTTTGTTCCAGAGATTTCAGTTATTCTGTTAAGTCACTAATTTGGGAGTTCTCCATTTCTTTTATGAAGGTACTTGCTGATAAAAACCTTCCTCTTAATGTTGCTTTCAATGTATCCCATGATTTCGGGTATGTTGTGGGTATATTTTCATTGAGTTCTCAGAAGTTTTTAATTTTTTTCTTTATTTCTTCATTGACTGAGGTTGACCCAAACAAACACTGTTCAATTTCAGTCAGTAGGCAGTTTTTAATGTCTGTTTTTGTTGAATTGTAACTTTAAACAATGGAGATCTGATAAGATACGGGGTGTTGTTAAATTTTTATTTTTTCTGTTAAAGTTTCTTTGTTGCTGACCACATGGTCAATTTTAGAGAAAGTTCCCTGATGTCCTGAGAAGAAGGTACATTCTTTGTATTTGGATGAAATGTTTTGTAGCTGTCTTTTCTTCCAAGTTGAGTCAAATTTTCTGTTAGTTCCTTTATTTCTATGATAAGGCACAGTGAGAGTTCGGTGATAAAGTCATCCACTATTTGTATGTAGGGTTTAATGAGTGACTTAACTTTTAGTACTGTTTCTTTTACAAATGCGTGTTCCTTTTATATGTGGCATAGATATTCAGAATTGAGACTTAACCTTGATGGATTTTTCCTGTGTTGAATATGAAATGACCTTCTTCATCACTTATGATTAAATTTTGAAATCTAATTTATTAGATATTAGGGTAGGTACACAAACTTTTATATTAGGTCCATTTTGCTGGATAATCTTTTCTCAACCCTTACTCTGAGGTAATATATGTCTTTGATAGTGAATTGTCTTTCCTGTATGAACTAGAAGGATGGCTTCTGTCTTCTTATGCATTCTGTTAGCCTGTGTCTCTTTTTTTTAATAGGAAAGCTTAGACTATTGATATTAATAGATTATTTATGACCATTTATTTTTATTTCTGTTAGTTTTGTATTTGTTGTTAGTGGTGGTAATGTGAGCATGTGTGTGTTTCATTTTTGTGGGGAGTTTGACAAAATAGTAATATCTTTTGTATATGTATTTGTGACTATAACTAACTTCCTTACATAGAGTTTTCTATCTAGTACATACTGGATGGCTGGATTTGAGGATATGTGTTTTTTAAATCAGGATTTGTTATAAACTATATAATTTTATTCATCTACAATAACTGAGGACTTGGTGGGAGTATTCTTGGCTGGAATCCCTTTTGTACTATTACCTTTAGAACATGTATCCAGGACGACCTAGATGTCCAGAGTAATTGTAATAGGTATACCCTCATATTTTTTGGCCTTTTTCCTTTGAATCTTTTAGTATTCCTTATTTGCTATGTATATTTTATTTTTTAATATTTTTGGGAAGGAACTATTTTGGGTTGTGTCTATTTGGTTTTCTTTAATGTATTTGTCCTTTCTTAGGCATTTACAACCTTGGATTGGGAAAGTTTTTATGATTTGGTTGCATATGTTGTCTGTGCCTTTGAGCTCGACATCTTCACATTCTTCTATAGTTATTGTGGTTAAGTTTGGCCTTCTCACAAAGTCTTGAATATTTTATGTTAAGAATTTTTGGATTTAGCATATTCTTTGGTTTTATGCTTGAAGTCTTAGGTATCAGATTATAATAACTTGAAGTTCAAGGGATACAGATAGGACAGAGAAAAGCCAGAGTATAAACATCACACATAATATTAGTCTTGCACAAATAATTTTAAATGAAGATACATATCCTAGTCCTAAGATTACTGCTAGATTGTAGGGTTTTGTTTGTTTGTTTTATTATGGTCACCATAAAAGCCACTACTTCCATAATGTGTCACATACTTACATGGTATAATATTGTAAGAAAATACAAAATAGCATATATATTTGAATAATTGTTATATAAATTTGGTGTTATTTGCCTCCCAAAACTTCATGTTTTTGTACTAATCATCCATTCATCATAAGGTAAGAATGTTACAAAATTTCTGTTTCCCAATCGATAATGTCCGTTGTTTGACAAATACCTTATCAAATGCACATATTGAATGATATGAGCAAAAAATTACCCTGTGCCATGGATTATGTACCATATTACTTGTTTAATTTAACATGATGTGATCTGAAATTATATATTCATTATCAATAAAGCACAAACACACACATACTCAAGCACACACACTCACACACGCATATATATATATCTATATGAATTTAGATAAAATATATACATATATATCAACAACAATTATGAAAATTATGTTTAAATTATTGATGAGTGAATATGGCAATATTAGGAATGAAAACGGCTGGGAAAAGCCTGCTGTGAATTGGTATAATTATATTTTAATTAAATTTACATTTAAAATAGTTTGTGAATTTAACATTAAACCCTGAGTTCTTATTTTATTTTGAAAATCTAAATTTCAATATACTTTGAAAAACTGAATTTTATACAGTATGTTTTCTACTAATTCAATATATTCTTAGGTAGCTAAAGAAATGGAAATCCTATATAATTATCACTGTTCAAAGAGGTCCCTTTCCAATTATTAATATTATAAAATACAATTTCATGATGTTTGAGCATTTAATACCTTATGCCCATATTTGTTTTTCAAGATCATTTTACTGTTTTCTTTGTAATAATCACTCTCTTTTAATGACTATATATTAGCATGCATTAATAATAATTAATTATAGGAACATTTTATAATTCATATGTTTTGAAGAGTATTATGGACCTGAATAAATAATACAATTTCAATGTAAATAGAACATTTTATTGTGATTCATCTTTTTGCTACAGTTCACATCGGTGTCCCTTTAAGTATAAGTTTCCACATTATTCTTCCCAAATTCCAGAAACTCAGATATTATTTGCTTTCATTTCTTCCAGCTCTCTATTATTATCCATTTCAGGATTTGTTCCCAAAAGTGTCGACAGAACATACTTCTCAAAGAGTAATATTAGGATATTTTGGAAGAAACAATGCTGGGGAATTACATAAAAAGTTCTCTGCCTGCAGATATGTCAATGAAGAGCCTGAATCATATTTTGCTGGAAAGAAAAGAGAAGATTTCAAGTGTACAGAATGTTGCAATTCTTTTTCCCATAGGTTTTATTGTCAGGTTCATCAGACAACCCAAACTGGAGAAGAAAAGACTTTCATGTGTGAAGCTTGTGGCAAGTCTTTTACTCAGAGTTCATTACTTCATGCTCATCATGGGATGCTTAATGGAGAGAAACCTTACAAATATTTTATGTGTAGAAAGTCCATTACTGCATACTCAAATCTTCAAGTTCATCAAAGAATACAAGCTGGAGAGAAACCTTACAAATGCTCAGATTGTGACAAGTCCTTTGATTGGAGATCAACCCTTCAAGTTCATCAAACGATACATACTGGAGAGAAACCTTACAAATGCTCAGATTGTGACAAGTCTTTTAATCGGAGATCAGTCCTTCAAGTTCATCAAATGATACATACTGGAGAGAAACCTTACAAATGCTCATGATATGTGACAAGTCCTTTAACACAGAGATCATCCCTTCAAATTCATCAAAGGATACATACTGGAGAGAAACCTTACAAATGCTCAGATTGTGACAAGGCTTTTAAACAGAGATCAACCCTTCAAGTTCATCAAAGAATACATACTAGAGAGAAACCTTACAAATGCTCAGATTGTGACAAGGCCTTTAAACAGAGATCAACCCTTCAAGTTCATCAAAGAATACATACTGAAAAGAAACCTTACAAATGCTCAGATTGTGACAAGGCCTTTAAACAGAGATCATCCCTTCAAGTTCATCAAAAAATACATACTGGAGAGAAACCTTATAGCTGTAATGTATGTGCCAAATCCTTTACCACAGGATCATATCTTCAAATTCATCAAAGAATACATACTGGAGAGAAACCTTATAGCTGTAATGTATGTGCCAAGTCCTTTACCACAGGATCGTATCTTCAAATTCATCAAAGAATACACACTGGAGAGAAACCGTACAAATGTAGTATGTGTGACAAGGCCTTTATTAAAGGCTCAAAAGTTCAAGTTCATCAAAGAATACACACAGGAGAGAAACCTTACAAATGCTCAGATTGTGACAAGTCCTTTGATTGGAGATCAGTCCTTCAAGTTCATCAAAGGATACATACTGGAGAGAAACCTTACAAATGCTCAGATTGTGACAAGTCCTTTAATTGGAGATCAGTCCCTTCAAGTTCATCAAAGGATACATACTGGAGAGAAACCTTACAAATGCTCAGATTGTGACAAGTCTTTTAATCGGAGATCAGTCCTTCAAGTTCATCAAATGATACATACTGGAGAGAAACCTTACAAATGCTCAGATTGTGACAAGTCCTTTAAACAGAGATCATCCCTTCAAGTTCATCAAAGAATACATACTGGAGAGAAACCTTACAAATGCTCAGATTGTGACAAGGCCTTTAAACAGAGATCAACCCTTCAAGTTCATCAAAGAATACATACTGGAGAGAAACCTTATAAATGTAAAGAATGTGGAAAGTCCTTTCCTACAGTCTCAAATCTTAAAGTTCATCAAAGAATACATACTGGAGAGAAACCATATAGCTGTAATGTATGTGCCAAATCCTTTGCCACAGGATGGTATCTTCAAATTCATCACAGAATACACACTGGAGAGAAACCATACAAATGTAGTATGTGTGACAAGTCCTTTTTGAAAGGATCATCATTTAAAGTTCATCAAAGAATACACAGTAGTGAGAAACCTTAAAATGTTCAGATTGTAGAAAATTCTTTAAACAAATCTCCACACTTCAATTTCACCAAAGAATACACACTGAACAGAAAGCTTATAATAGCATAGAATGTACTAAGTCTTTCACCACATGGTAAAATCTTCAAGTTCTTCAAAGAACACACACTGGAGAGAAACCTTACAAGTGTTCAGATTGTGGAAAGTCCCTTAAATTGACATCAACATTTCAAATTCATCAAAAAATATATACTGGAATATAACCTTGCAAATGAGATGCATGTGATAAGTCCTTTACAAAGAGCTCAATACTTACGTTTCATCTAAGACTACATAAAAGAGAAATGGCAAAAATATACAAATTGTCGCCAGTTCTTTTGACTATGATTCCCATCTTTAAAGACAGTAAATGACAGGAGAAGGCGAATCCTTAATATTTAATGTGTATGTCACATGCTGTGTCCTTTTCTCCTAGATCATTTCAGCAAAATCTCACTACATCCAAACTTGAGAGAAAACTTATGAATGTTAATCACATGAAAAATCCTTTTTTGGGTAGTTAAATCTTAACGAATAATACAGAATCTATATTAGATGAACACTGACAATTTTAATAAAAACGTAGGAACTTTTATGGAGTGCTTACACAGTCAAACCCCATAAATCAGTAGTAATGGAAATATACCAAACAAATGTAGACTGTTATACAAAATTTTGAAAGGATGGTCAAAACCTAGAGCATTCTGAAAATACATGTAAGAGAACAACTAAATAGGGAATTACTGTCCCAATACTCATACAAAGATAAGGAAATTTATAATGTATATAGAAGAAGGAAACTTTTAGCATTTGTTGAAACTTTATTCACAGTTAGATGAGGGGCATTACTAATCCTTATGATCATTGTTGTTTTAAAAGCTTTCTACCAAGTAATAAAATGGTTATTCATAAAAGTATTGTTGGAAAATCATCTATATATGCTGTGATATATATCTCAGTACTACACTGAAATCAAATATTAAAATGATATGCATTGAATTTAATAATAGTTGAAGGCAAAAACATTTGAAAATGAGATTACTTATTCTAGGGTAATTTTACTAATAACCATCCAATTCAACATCACAGTGAAATTTTCTGTACCTTTAATGTGACAGTATATTGAACACTTATTTATGATAGCTTTGTATAACTATCATTGTGTTGCTAGTGTTTGAAATTTTACAGAATGTAATATAGATTGTTTTTAACCTTTTATGTTTTACTATTTTCTCAATTATCAATAAATATAATAAAACTTGTTTTCAATTACTGCTGACTTGGAATGGTGAACATCCAGTTTATACTAGTGTAGGCTAATAAGTGGCAGGAGTTGCAATATGAAAAATTGCCAGAAAACATGACCTGAACAAATGGCTTTAGGAAAACTATGAGATTGAATCATTACACGTGTATGCAGGGGAAAAGACAGGCTGGTTATTTGAAGGCCTGAGTGGGTTTTTGAGTGAACTCCAACTGCTGTCATGGACAGAGTAAGGTCCAAGACCAGACACTGAGACACAGAAAAAGATGCAATCTAACTGAAAACTAACTTTTGCTCATTGATTGAGGTTATGAACATTACAAGTCCTCCTGTGTATTTATTAAAATGTCGATAGTTTATGTAAAATCTATCCAGCATATTTTGTTTACTTCAAATACTTAGACCACAATAGTTGAAGTATGTTGAGTCTGAAAGTATTAAGATGAGCCAAGAATGCATACCTGCTTTAGATAATAACCCAGCCACTCAAATATAAAACAATATGTAATAAATCTTTGAATCTATTTAGATGAAGGTACTTCAGACAGAGGGGTTTGGTTGATTCCAATCAGATGTCTGGGAACACATGATCCCAGCTTTTGAGTCCCTATTATATCTAATTAAATTTTCTACATTCTCAAACCAGTCCACTTATATGTATCACTTGAAACATACTGTACAGGAAATTAATGGCCCAACATTCTCTATTCAAAAAAAGTTATTTGAGTGTTTGAAATGAATTGTAATCACAATTTCTCATTAAGGAAGAAACTGCTTGATTGTTAAGTACTAATGATTCTGAGAGTAATACTTCCCCAATAAAATTTTTGAGACAGAAATGAAGAAGAACCATTGGCAATTATACCTACATTTAAAATATGGGCTAGCAAATACAAAAGGAGTCACCAGACAAGCAAATACAACAGAACAGATTTTCAAAACTGGAAAAATGACTCAACAAAAACAGATACCGTAGCTTCTTCAATGTATGATCTCATACTTTGTGTGTACATGTCAATTTTTCATCTCTTTGTAAATTTGACAGAAATTCAATTTTCATCTTTCACCACACAGTCACATCTCTTTCCTCACATAAATATTTCTTACATACATGTCACTCTTCTATAGAGGTATATTTGTTACATGTCTCTATCCACTTAGGTACATCACTTCACACTTTTCTTGCCCTTCTCCTCAAGTCTTGCACACATCACTCTTCTATCAAACTTTGCCTAAATACACTGTTTCATCCCTTGTACAACACTACTCATCCCTTTCTCAGGTCTCAATGCATATATATGTTCATTTCTTAGCACACATCTCCTGTTTTTTCTTGCATTAATCTCTGTCAACAAAGTAGGTTTTTCTCTCCACTTCTCTCACTTTTTCCTAGATACTCATCTTCTTACATAGGAAAAATCCTGGAGGGCATGTAGAAATATTTTCAGGGTCATAAATCATTTCTTCAGTAAACAATAAGACAGGATCATAAAAAAATCATGAAAATGTCCCAGGCTTGGAATATCATAGTGACCAGCCAATGAGCAACCTTGCATTCAGCCGATTTGCCTGCAAACTTCAAGATTCCATAGTCTTTTACTGCTGAATATTTTCCATTGTGTAAATGCACCACATTTTCTCTATCCACTCTTCAGTTTAGGTGAAACAAGTTTCCTTCGAGGTTCTGGCTATTACAAATAATGCTGCTATAAATATAGTGAAACAGATGTCCTTGTTGTTTGTATGTGCATCTTTTGGGTATATGCCTAATTGTGGGATTGCTGGGTTTTGTTGTAGACTGATTCCCATTTTCGTGAGGAATCCACATACTGATTTCTATAGTGACTGCATGAGTTGGCACTCCCCCTAGCAGTGGAGGAGTGTTCCCCTTTCCCCTCATCCTCTGCACCATAAACTGTCATGGTGTTTTTGATTTTAGCCTTTTTGACAGGAGTAAGATGGTATCTCAGAGCTGTTTTGATTTGAATTTACCTGAAGGCTAAGGATGTTGAGCAATTTCTTAAGTGTCTTTAAGCCATTGTAGTCTCCTCTATTGAGAATTCTCTACTTAGTTCTATAGTCCACTTTTTAATTGGATCCTTTGGTGCTTTGGAGACTTGTTTTTGAGTTTTTGTAGATTTTGGAGATCAGCCCTCTGTCAGATGTGGGGTAAGTGAATATCTTTCCCAATATGTGGGCTGCCTTTTTGTCTTGTGGACTGTGTCCTTTGCCTTGTAGGGGCTTCTGAGTTTGAGCAGGTACCATTTATTAATTATCATCTCAGTTTCTGTGCAACTGGTGTTATGCTTGGTATGTAGTCTCCTGTACCAATTTGTTCAACGGTACCCCCCACTTTCTCTTCTAACAGGTTCAATGTGATTGGATTAATGTTGAGGTCTTTAATCCCTTTGGAATTATGTTTTGTGCAGAGCGACAGACATGGATCTATTTGCAGTCTTCTACATGCCAGAATCCAGTTATGCTGGCACCATTTGTTAAAGATGCTTTTTTTCCATTGCATAATTTTAACTTCTTTGTCAAAAAAACAAGTATTCATATGTGAGTGTGTTAAGATAAGGGGTTTCTATTCGATTCCATTGGTCTACCTGACACTTTTGTGCCAATACCAAGCTGTTTTCAGGACTATTGCCTTATTATAGTGCTTGAAATCAGGGACGGTGATGGCTCCGGATGTTGCCTTGTTGGACAGTATGGTTTTGGCTTTACATATAATGTTGAGACTTTTTTCTATGCTTGTGAAGAATTGTTCTGGGTTTTCAGGGGGTATTTTATTGAATCTGTAGATTGCTTTTTACAATATTGCCATTTTTACTCTGTTGATCCTACCTATCCAAGAGAATGGGTGATCTCTTCATTTTCTAGTGTCTTCTTTAATTTCTGTCTGTAAAGTCTCAAAGTTCTTGTTATACAGGTCTTTCACTTCTTTGGTTATAACTACCCACATGATAATTCATGATGTTTATGGCAATTCTACAGGGTGACATTTCTCTGATTCGGTGCTCAGCCCTTTTATTGTCTGTATATAATAGAGCTACTGATTTTCTTGAGTGGAACTTGTATCCTGACACTTTGCTGAAGATATTTTTCAACTGTAGGAGTTCCCTGGTAGAAATTTTTGGGTCACTTTTGCAAACTATCATATCATCTGCAAACATTGAAAGTTTGACCTCTTCCTTTCCAATTTGTATAGCATTGATCTCCTTTTGTTGTCTTATTTCTCTGGCTAGAAATTCAAGTACAATATTGAAAAATATGGAGAGAGTGGGCAGCCTTTTCTTGTTCCCAATTTTAGAGGAATTGCTGTGAGTTTCTCTCCATTCAGTCAGATGTTGCCTGTTGGTTTGTTGTATATAGCATTTATTAAGTTTAGGTATGTTCCTGTTGTCCCTGATCACTCCAAGACCTTTATCATGAAGGGGTGTTGGATAGTGTCAAAGGCTTTTTCAGCACCGAGTGAGAAGATCATGTGATTTTCGTTTGTCTACTTGTTTATATGATGGACTATATCAATGGATTTTCGTATGTTGAAAAATCCCTGCATCCCTGGAATGAAACCTACATGTTCATGGTGGATGAATTTTCTTATATATTTTGGTCTCAATTCACCAGTATTTTATTGAGTATTTTTGCATCAATTTTCATGAGGTTTGTTGGTTTGAATTTCTCTTTGTTAGTTGTGTCTTTGAGTGACTTGAGTGTCAAGGTTATTGAAGCCTTGTTAAAAGAATTTGCAAAGTCCCTTCTTCTTCTATTTCATGGAATAGTTTGAGGAGAATTGGTATAAGCTGATCTTTGAATTTCTCACAGAATTCTGCACTGAAGCCCTCTGGCCCTTGGCTTTTTATTTGGGAGATTTTGATGACTGTTTCTATTTCCATAGGTGTTATGGGTCTATTTAAATTGCTTATCTGTTCTTGATTTAATTTTTCAATTGATATCTGTCCATTTCCTTTAAATTTTTGAATTTGTGGAGTACAGATTTTCAAAATATGACTTGATGATTCTCTGGATTTCCTCAGAATCCATTGTTATGTCCCCCTTTCATTTCTGATTTTGTTAATTTGCATGTTCACATTCTGCAGTTTGGTGATTTTCGAAACAGGCTTGTCTATATATTAGATTTTCTCAAAGAACCGACTCTTTGTTACATTGATTCTCTTTATCGTTTTCCTAGTTTCTACTTTATTGAGTTCAGCACTCAATTTGATTATTTCCTGGCATCTACTCATCCTGGCTGAGTTTTCTTATTTTTATCTAGAGCTTTCAGTTGTGTTGTTAATACTCTAGTGTGACTGTTTTCAAGTGGGCACTTAGTGCTATGAACTTTACTCTTAGCACTGCTTTCAAAGTGTCCCATAAATTTGGATATGTTTTGTCTTCATTTTCATTGAAATCTGGGATGTTTTTAATTTCTTTTTTATTTCTTTTGTGACCCAGGTTTGGTGCAATTGTGCATCATTTAATTTCCATGAATTTGTAGGTTTTCTCCAATTTGTGCTGTTGTTGAATTCTAACTTTAAAGCATGGTGGTCTGATAAGATACATGGAGTTAATCCAATTTTTCATACCTGTTGGGTTTTCATATGTTTCCAAGTATGTGGATGAATTTTAAGAATGTTCCATGTGGCGCTGAGAAGTATGTTTATTCCTTGGTGTTTGGATGCAATGTTATATAGATGTCAGTCAAACCCAATTGGGTCATAACTTCTTTTAGTTCCTTTTATTCTTTTTTAAGTTTCTGTCTGGTATTCCTGTCCAGTGTTGAGAGTGGGGTGCTAAAGTTTCCGAATACATGTGTGTGAGGTTCTAGGTGTGGTTTCAGTTTTAGTAATGTTTCTTTTATGATTGTGGATGCCTTTGTGTTTGGAATATAGATGTTCAGAATAGAGACTTCATGTTGATGGATTTCTCGTGTGGGGAATATGACATGACCTTTTTCATCTCTTTTGATTGATTTCAGTTCAAAGTCTAGTTTGTTAGATGTTAGGATTGTTACTCCTGCTTATTTCTTGGGTCCAGGTGATTGGAAAACATTTCCCAAACCTTAACTCTGAGGTAAAATCTGTCTTTGCAGCTCAGTTGTGTTTCTTATATGCAGCAGGAGGATGTAGGATGTATTCTGTCTTCGAATCCATTCTGTTAGCCTTTGACTTTTCATGGTTGAGTTTAGCCCATTAATATTGAGGGATAATAATTACCATTGATTCCTTATTGTTGTGTCTTTTGTAATGCTTGATGGTGGTGGAATTGTGTGTGGATTTCCACCACTTTTCTATTTTGGCTGTTGGTAAAGTGGGATTATCTATTTCCTATGTTTGTCTGGTTTAAGCTAACTTCTTTTGATTAGAATTTTCCTTCTAGAACTTCTGTATAGCTGGGTTATTGGATATGTATTATGTAAATATGGTTTTTCATGGAATATATTGTTTTTTCCATCTATATTCATTGAAAGCTTTGCTTGGCCCATGATACTGAAGTGCTGTATTAAATGTTATCAATAACAAAACCCTGATATTAGTTTCAATTTATTACTCTGTAAAAGGGTTCACATTTCACAGCTTGTTTTATTCTTCAGTATGTTACACCTGCACTTTGTTTTTAATTGAGAATTTTAAGATCATAACTGAATTCCAAGTAAATTGATGCCAGAATGATGAGTCATGTTCCTAAGAGCAGAGACAATTTGCAAGTTGTGGAGGTAATGTATATGTTAGTCTAGTTCATATAGGCATTAGTTCTGTTAAATACTCAATAATATATCAACGACAAACAACAATTTTAAGCTTTCTTTTTAATGGCATCTTTGGTAAAGTGTAACTGTCTAAGGCTAGTAGTCAATGGGACAGACAACAAACTATACCTACTGCAAATTATGCCCATCAACAGAGAAAAATGAAATGTCAGGTAGATAGGTAGAGAAGACTGACAGAATAATGGGTGGAGATAGGGGATCAGAAAGCCTCAGAGATCTGAGAATGACAATGGATAAGAACATGAGATTCAAAGACAGAAATAGCAATTTCCAATCTGAGGCTAGGATGCCAAAATGGCAGGTACGCCAGAATTACATTTGAGTTTCTGAGGCTTCCAGATAGAAAATAACATTAACCTCTTGTTAATCTCACTGAAAAGAATAAAGATCATTACCCATAGTTTTGATTTTTTGTCAAATACAGCAAGCTTTATGCTCTGTTACATGGGGCTATCATCCAGAAAATAGCTTGGAGAAAAATGGCAGTAAATACAGGAGAGAGAGGGTTGGTTTCAAGAGCTTTACCAACTTTAAGACTAGGGGTAACCCAGGGGTTGGTGAACTTTTTGGCTTACCTAGAAATTTGAGGGAACATTTCAAAATGATTTGCCAGAATATCTTATCAGGATGGAGGGCCAGCATATGGCCACAGTATAGGCTGCAGAACATGCGAAATTTCAGAAAAGGGGTCAAGACATATTTAAATTCACATTTTACTGACAATAGCTATGAAGTTCTTTTTGATATTATAATTCCATGGCATCTAATTTTAAGATGGAATCAGGCCAGTCTATCATTGATCACAGGCTGGAGTCTAAAGCAGCAGCTCGGTCTGCAATAGCTTTGCCATGAACCAGACAATGCGTGCAGATATCCCAAGGTTGCTGGGGTTAAATGAATGATTGAATAAAGGAAGTTACAAATTGATGAGATATTGAAATTCTAGGCACAGAAACATTTTTTAAAAGAGACTTACTTTATCAGAACAGGCAGATAAATATAATCAAGAGAATAAGAGGATCTCGTTATGAGAGATCAACTAGGGAATTTTACAATTTCAGTGAGACCCTCCATATCTTTATAATTGGTTCTAAGATGCATTATATTCTTTTACCCAATCATTTATTTGGTATTATTTGAAATATCTTTGTTGTGAGTTACAGGGTGGAGGAAAATCCCTGGAAAAATTATCAGCTGTTCTTAAAGGTGCCAGAGACTATTTGCCTACTTGCCTAGTTTCATCTGAAATTCTGTCATTGCACTGACCAGTTGAGGCAAATCTTCTGAGCAGAACTCTAGAAACCTAATCCTGTTACTTCCCTAGAGACAGTGACTCAACAATTGCAAACACAGTGTGAATAGTGACTTCAGATAACAGAACCTGTAGACGCCAGGAAAACATCAAAAGAGATGAGGGACACACATATGTGCTAACTCATATTCCAAGGATTCTTTGCAATCAATTTAGGGCAGGTTTTCTCTCACCCACAGATTCATGGTTAATAGTCATCTGGCTTTGTCTCCAGGTTCATGTCTCCATGCAGAGACAGGAACCCATCTTTCCTGAGAATATGCCCTTAAAAAAGTCATCAAGCTTTTGAAAGATCCGCAATCACTAAGAAATGGAAAACAGCAGAATGTAATGACACCCTTGCAGTTCCCACAAGAAAATTTATTGGCAACAGGTAAGCAGGGAATCTGGATAGATAACGGATTTTGTATGATTATATCCTTTCTTGGATACAGTTTCATATACACTTATTTTCACAGGTTATAAAACCAGTGAAGGTGGCCAAAACACATTCTTGAAAGGTCGTGAAACAAATAGTGTTTTTAGTAGTCCTGAAAATTTGATGTACTCCCAACTCATTATTCAGACTGGGAAGTATACTCAGCCTGAAAATGCTAGTGCTTCTTATGGTGTTCCTCTGGATCTCAGCAGAGCAAGTCAAGGTTCCTCCATGTACCAGGCAGAGTCCCTGAGGGCATCTTCTTATGAACATATCACTATGGTTGTGCAACCAGTGCATCTCTCCTGCACATACACTTCAGTCTGAAGACACTGAAGATGGCCATGACATTATCTTGACCACAGTTGATATAAATTGTGGAGTTAGCAACCTCAAAAATCAGAGAGATTCCCTTCTCATAATTCAGAGAGGGCAGTCCTGAGCCTGAACAGAGAGTTGTTTCTTCTGGAGTACTAGGGGATTCTGCAAGAGAGATTTGGAACACATCCATGTCTCAGACAATGCCCATATCACACCTTTCTTCTGCACACTTATCAAGGGAGACCCCAGGGTTCCTCTCTAGGCTAGAGCAGACCACCTCTGAGCCTGTTTCTCTTTTGAAGTGTCATAAGGGAAATTTTATATGTGAGGGTCACCAAGAAAGACTCCAGAGGGATTTCAAACCATACAAATGTGAGGAATGTCCCAGGATCTTCTGATATCCCTGTAACTCCTCAGTCCACCAAAAAAGTCACAGGGTGGAGAAGTCATTTTTCTCTACCAATGGTCAGATAGGTTTCTATCAAATTGCAGACCTCCGTGTTCCTGAGGCCATACCCAAGCTAGAGAAGCCTGTCACATGCAGGAAGCCTTTCAACCACAAGACCAATATGCAGGCTCATGAGAGGATTCACCCAGGAGTGAAGCCCTATACCTACTCCCTGTGTAACAGATGGTTCAGAGAGTCATTCACCTAAAACCATCACCTGAGGAATTACCACAAATGAGTCTGAACTGTTTACCTTCCTCAGCAGAGGTTTGCTAATATGCAGCCTCAGTGTCTCATCTGCACTTGAAGAAGCATTAAGTTATTAAGGAATATTTAACCAGAGAAGATTCGTCATTATCCTTGTGGATTTTTCGTTTTTCTGTTCTCACATCCCATGGGCATGTGAGTGTAGAGGAGAGGAGTCGTATGATAGTTTGATTTCTATTGTTTGCCAAATTCCTAAAAACAACTCGTAATTTATTTCCAAATAGTAAATAAATGTTTCTGCTTCTGTGTTTCTTCTGTGGCTTGTGTCTGGCTTGTGTTTCCTGGGTCCCTCTGTGACACCACATTTTGTGACAATGCTTCTGTTAGTAATTTGTACTCCATTTGAGGTAAAGATGTGGATCTCTTAGTGATGGAGAACCCCTCCCACCACACACCTGCATGTCTAGTGCTTCCTCGAAGATCCTGTTTAGGCACAAACCACATCCAAACACTGGCTTTCTCAGAGAACATTTATTGAAAGGAAAGAAAAGATAAAGTGACTGATTTCTTACTGTAGCAGAAAATAGCAGCAAATGAACTTGCATTGTAATGTTTATGAGAAGAAGGGAATGTCTTTCATATAAGTGGCTAGCATGTGAAGGCAAAGGTTATAATGGACAAGGGGGAAAGAGGGCTGATGTTTCTGTCCCAAAGTGGGACACAGGACTGCCTATAGATAGAGAGAAGCCAACTGTGACCCAAAGGAAAATGGCAGTTTATTTAAGTTCCAGGGGAATCATAATTAGAATGAGACATTTAATTTTGGTTGGGCATGATAATTAGGTGAGCCAAAGGTGCTTTTGATTCATGGACAACGATTCATTGATAGCAGGAACTTGGTAGTTGTGTACAGGAGAAATAAGTGGCCAAATAAGGGAATAAATTTTGTTGTCTAGCTTTAAGAAAGTAATGATATCGTTTTTAGCAAGACAGAGGGAATGGGGGATAAGGGTGAGTCTTGCCAGAGTCATGTGTTCCAGTTGCCTTGTGTCCCTTCACACTCTTAGCAAGCTGATATGATGAATTTCACTATTATTGGACTTGCATTCCAAAAAAAGTATTTTATATTTGTGAGCTTCAGGGGATATGTGTGTCATGAGAGAAGAAGCCCTTATATGTCAGCAGGACCATGAGATAACCATAATTTTATTTATGTTAATTTCTTTGGATCAGAGCTTGTTTGCTAGGGGATGTAATCTCCCTTTGCAGCAGTGATTTTAGATTGCCTCATTGCATTTCCTTAATTCTTGGTGATATTCATCCTCTGATTTCTGATGGCACTCACAATCATTCTCCCAAGCACACATATATGAAAGCAAAATGATTACTAAAGTAAACTAATAAATAAAATGAATAAAAAGGAATCTTAAAGTAAATATTTGTTACATACTTCTAAAATTTATCAGCTCATTCTAAATATAATTGTGGAATATTTTCTGTTGTTTATCTGAGTGAATTTCAAATTTGGGTGGTTAAAATCAGAAATTATTTCATGATTTGAAGATTCTTGGAAAAATTATCTCAAATCATAGGGTTTAGCCAGAATCAATGGAAACAATAATTTTTAAATTTCTCTTTTTCTATATTTATCATCATTGTGGTAACCATTGTTACTTTATTTTGTGTTTTTTTTCATAAAGGATTTCTTTTTGCGTAGCCCTAGATATCCAGGCACTGTCTCTATAGACCATCTTAGCCTTAATTTCATAGATCTGTCTGCCTCTGATTTTTCAGTCCTAGCATCAAACGCTTGTTTCACTACATCCTATGAAAACATTAAACTTTATTAAGTGTATCCAATAAATTTCATTGAAATAATAGAGAATGCTTCTGTTATTAAAAGTGATTTTTATTGATTATTTGGGAATCTCACATCATGTAACCAACTATGCACAATTCCAATTCTTCCCTTATCTACCCCCTAACCAGTAACCCTCCACCACACTCCTAATAATAAACACAACAAAAACCAAGTTCATTTTGTATTTTCCGTACACTGGAATGTGGTGAAATTCCTAGAGGCCAAACCCTGAATAAAGCATGAGTCTTTCCCTCACTTCATCCACTCCAAAGCTATAACTGGGGAGAGTCCTGGGGTGGTTAGATCAGGTAATTCCAAATATCCCCTACCCACATCAACACTTTCTGCAGCATGCTGTGGCCAGTGAGTTGAGGGTCTAAGTCTTCCACAAGTGATGGGGCTGAGGCTATCTAATTCTATAAAGACGAAAACTTCAGGCATCAGTGAGACAGCTAAATAAAGATAGGAAAATTATAAGATTTTTCTTTAAATTACCTATGAAATAATTTCCAGGATCTGTTGACACTATCAATTTATTTACTTATTACAGATGTATCAACATTGCTCTTACAAACTTGACATTAGGAATTTTTCTCTTCTTCCTGACTTCAAATGGTTAGGCTTGGCTATTTTATTATGCCATTTTGTTATTCATTAGAAGCATTGAATCAAAAAATGCCTGTCTTTAGTCAACTGCTTGTCTATCGTCTCAAGAAGAATTCCACAGACGAGGTCAGATTTTGTATTTAAGTACATCCTGGATGACATTGGACATATAATTTTAATGTATATTTACACATAAACATCTCTGGCAAGAGTGCCATGTTTCATTTGCAAGATAAATATGACTTGAACATGAGTGGTGAGTACTGTTTGTGGTGTGTTTCTGCTATTGTTGCAACTGTATTGTATATGTTCTTATTACACTTCACCGTTGTACTATGTCTGGGTCTCATGGGTTGCTCCAGTGTCTCCCTAGTGATTGCCCTCTATAGGCATAATATACACTTCAATTATATTCAGTGCTCAGAAATTCCTGAATGTTTCACCTGAGTTCAGAACCACACAAACAATTCTCATCCAGTTGTGCACCTTTGTCATCTCTTACTGAGTATCTTCTATTCTGGTCATCTTTAAAACATTTACCAAATTCCAATACTAAAGTGAATAGGTATATTTATTTCCTATAAATATACTTTCCCATAGTTTGCTCTCTTTCTTCTGATAAGTTATATCAAGTATAGTTCTATACTGTTTTTCTTCTGCTGCGGTAAGGGATAGCACCGTCCAAATTTGAGTTGAGCTCAAACTTGTACACTGACAAATATTTCTATCTGTTGTAAAATGCTAAGAAAGGAGTTTGAAAATTTCATACTTCCAATAACTTACTCTTTCAATATGCAGAGTGATCATTAGTAATTTATCATATCATTTATGTTACAGAATTTGCTATCTATTAATGAGCAAATGTGTAAAATTATTCAAATTATTATGTAACATTAGGCAAATATAGGTGAATATTAGAAAATACTTCTTGGAAAGAGAAAGTGGGGGATGGAAAATGAAACTTTAGAGTAGACACCCAGTGTGAGATGCTCTGAGTGGAGCCAGGTCTTTGTAAGAGGTACTAGCAATATTATGAGGTTATGGCACATAGCATCCATTTTGATGTTATTAGACACTTCAGTGAGCCATTTGTCCTGAGTGTCTTTGGGACCATACACTTTGGGATCCTGAAAAAATCTAGCATATTTTGTCATAGGGAAACCCTTTCCAGGGAAAGGTCATGACATTTGTTTATACTCTAATGGTAATGAAGCTCTGTTCCATCTGCAGGACTCTCTGCTACACCATTTTTAGTCTTAGGACCAATGAAAATTTCTAATATTTCTAATCCTGATTCTTAATTTCTTCCTTGGAGGTACCCTAGTAGTTTCTACACCTTTTTTTGTCTTCTGATAGGAACTCAGGACCAACTTGTTTGAAAGTTACTTCAGACCCTTGTGGACCTAGAGGCATGTGTCTAGATTTGAGCTGAAAATTACCAGACTACTAGGAAAGAACATCAAAAGATCATGAATATTTAGGTGAGACTGTTATGGCAGTCTTTCGTCTCATGGTGCCATAAACCTTCATGTTGCCATCCGTTACTGAGGTGAGTGACCAGAATCAAGGAAGATAAAAAGCACTACTTGGAGAACATATGTTCATTCTCATGTATTCACCTTTCTTTCTTCCCAAGGATCCCTCTTTATCTAAGTTTGCTTAATATCTACATTAAGAAATTCAACAGCAATGATGAAAGTTAGAAAGGGAGAAGGTGAGGAAGGAAGTAGGAAAGAAAGAAATAAAAAATAGACAGACAGACAGACAGACACACAAAATTTGAGTAAAAAAAGTGACAAGGTAGGGGAAAGACTATGGTATTGGCTACAGAAGTGGGAAAATGAATGAGCGTTTCGATGAAATTGGAGTTGTTTCCAACTCAAAGAAAAGTAGTAGACAGTCTCCAATGGTCCCTAATATGTGTGAACTCTGTTCCTCCCATAGCTGCTAGCAAGATTCTCTTATGATGGATATCTCCTCCTTTCCATGCTTCTATCTTTAGTCAGCCTCTCTCTCTCTCTCTGACTCTCCTCCCTGAATTCATCTCCATCTCCACATCTTTTTTTATATGTCTTATACTTTATCTCTACCTCTTTTTTTATATCTCTTCTTAGGTTTTATGCTTTGTGTTTTATTTTGGTTTTTGGTTTCTTGCAATAGAATTTCTCTGTTCAGCCTTGGATGTGCTAGAGCTAGCTCTATAGACTGCAATGGCCTAAAATTTAGAGATCCACCTGCCGCAGCCTCCTAAATACTGAAATTAAAGGAATGGAACACCATCATAACTTTCTCCATGTTTCTTTATAGTTTTTAGATTTTAAAATAAGAATGTTTTGATTCTTCATTTTTTTTACTGAAACTTCAGATCATACCCAGAAGCTTACAAATACCAAATAAGCCATGAGCAATATTCTCATTTTATTTTAATTGTCTTGAAATCATTTTATTCTTTACATCCCTCTTACTCACTAATTTATATGCTTCTGGAAATGTTGCATTCCATTGTGTTTGAATAGGTGCAATGTAAGAAAAGGTGATATAGAATCTTAATACTAGTAATTTTGAGTTTTTTCAAAATGATGAAACCATAGGCATGTTTTCTACTGGGAAAACTGAATTTTATGGAATCTTGAAGAATACAAGCTAAACTGAATTACAAGTAAGGAGCAATTGCATAAATAGAAGTCTATTTGATTTCTTGGTACTTCAGCTGCTCTGAAAATGACAGATGTTTTCATGATTCGCTTTCTAATTTTCGCTAAATATACCCCCAACTGGTTGTTATATGGTTTCAGCTCACTTGTCATCTGCAAGAACATAAAGATACAGTGCTCTTGTCATGTGACAAATGCACACAGGTGTGAATGGCATTCTATATTCCTGTTGTCTTGTCACTGTCTTCAGTTTATAAATTGCCATATAACTGCTGCATGTTAGGGAACTATCTTAATAAGAGAATTCAAAAGCAAAACAGCAATTACAGAAATATACCATTATGGACAAAACAGACAGCCCTAACTGGAACTCCTGGAATCCAGTTGCAGAGAGGGAGGATTACTGAGCAATGGGGTTAAGAACATGTTGGAGAAAACCCAGAGACACAGCTGCCCTGAACAAGGGGTAGCTTATGGACGCCAGACTGATAGCTAGAAACCATCATAGGAACAACCAAGACCCTTGAAAGTTGGTGTCATTCAGGAGTCCTCTGGTAGTCGAACAGTATTTATCCCTAGTGTGAAAGGGACTTTGGAAGATTATTCCATAGAGGCATACTCTCTCAGACTTGACATAGAGGGGAAGTCCTAGATCCTGCTCCAAATGATGAATCGGAATTTGAAAAAACAATACAGAGAAACCCTGTCTCATAAACCCAAAAAAAGTTATTTTAAACATTTCAGAAAGCTGCATTCCATTTTACCCATTAAATTAATTCAGGACATGCATAAAGATAGGGTTGAAGATAGGGGGCAAGGATGGATAAAACCAAACATGCTTATAAATTCCAAATGTAGGATGTACATGTGTGTGTGTTATGTATGTATGTATATTATGTATGTGTGTGTATAATGTATGTGTGTATATTATTGTACTTATTAGTCTATACAGGGGATGATGCTCATTTCAGAAACAATAGATTCCGACTAAAAAGTTTTAGGTAAAATTACTCATTTTACTTGTTTTTCAGAGGGGACAGGCAAACTCATAAAAATACAAAGGTCATTGCCATTGCTCTTAGTTATGCACTAGAAGTTGAAGACAAGACATTCTTGCTGAAGACACCATACACTTCAGGAGTGATCAAGGAGCTTCATTTATTCTGAATGCTTTTCATAGCACCTGAGATGCACACAGATTGCTGAGGAAGAAAGTCAACAATAGTGTTACACAAGTGAGAACACCAAATTATAGTTGTCTTTGTATAGATAGTATACAAGCAGAAGGAATTTAATTAGGTAAATAGATCCTTACAAGGGGAAATGGAAGGGGTAAACCAGCTTCTAGAGATTGGAGCAGTGACAGACAGGAAAGAGAGAGATGGAGAGAGAGAGAGAGAGGAGGATTGAGAGAGAAAGAAAGCAAGAGAGGAAGGGAGGGAGAGATGGACAAGGAAAGGAGGGGGTACGGAGGGAGGGGGGAGCTAGGGAGAGAGGAACAGGAAGAGAGAGGGAGACAAAGAATGAAGGATGGGAGGTAAGCAGGACACTTTTGTTTTTACTTTTTATTTAAATTAAAAATAAGCTTGCTTCACATGTCAACCCCAGATCCCTCTCCCTCCCCTCCGCTTCTGCCCCTCACCAACCACCACAGCCTCCTCCCCATCCCCATCAATTACCCAGGGAGAGTGAGGTCCTCCATGGAGCATCTCGAGAGTCTGTCGTTTCATGCAGGTCAGGTAATGGGCCATTCCCCATTTGTCCAAGCTGAGAGAGGATCCCTAAATGTAAGATGGGCTCCAAATCCAATTGTATGCCAGGGATAAATACTGATGTGCTACCCAAGGCTTCATTTAATTCCAAGGCCTCCTAACTAATACCCGAAATTAAGGTGTCTGGACGAGTACCATGCTGGCCTGTGCACCATCATTCTGGGTTCCAAGAGCTCCTCATTGTTCAGGACAACTTACCTGTTGTCTATGGGGGCTTCACCAGCCTGGTCTAGACCAGCAGAGTATATTTAAAGGACAACTTAATGACTATGCACAGGTAGTGCTCCTAGTAAATGCTGCTGAGGGACTACACTTTCAGAACTGCAAGGACAGGATGCTACAGATGTCTGAATACTAAAAGACAGTACTGACAAGGGCATATGTGTGCAAAACCTATTGTTGGAATGACTAGCAAATTTCTGTTTGGCTTTAAGTCTTGCTCCAAAGGGAGCCTTATGATGCATATTTGGCCAGGAAATCATGGTTGAAATTCGTGGCCCAACGGATGAAATTACTGCTATTATTTTGCTATTATATTGCTGTCAAATAACCCATTTTTGGTGGTAATATTTTGTTTCTGCCTTAATAAATAAAGCTCAGCTGAAGATCAGAGTGGTGACCTGGTCACTAGTTAGCCATAAAGGCAAGGTTTTGGTGGCAGACACATTTGATCTCTGCACTTGGAAGGCAGAGACAGCAGATCACTGTGAGTATAAGGCCACCCTGAATGAGACAGCCAGATGGTGGGTTATCAACATCAACTCCAGTTCTTCGGAGTCACACACCTTTGATACTGGCAATAGGGACATGTGTGATAGGTCTGGGTGGAGAGAAGAATATAACGTGGGAGAAAACAGTAACTAACAGAATTAAGTATGGAGATTCATAGGAGCAGGGTTATGGTTTGGGCTGAGAGTTCAGTAAAGGTAAAATGTCTCTCATGTCACTGGCTCCTTTACTTCTCATTCCTTTCAGCATTTACCCCAATATCTGACTCTGTATTATTAAAACATATTTGAACTCATGGTACAAACTCCCTAAGATCATATAACTTTACCTCTAGATTATTGCAAAATTTCAGACTTATCAAAGAAATTTCTCTTTGCTGTGAAGGTGGTTATCACACTGACCAAAGTGTAGAGAATAAGTGACTCAGTAATGACCTGTAGAATCTGTTTCATCATCCTCAACCCAAGGATCAGATGACAACATGGAAAAGGGGGTGGAAATATTGTGTGAGCAGATATAAGGGAGGATCAGAAAAATTATCTGCTCTGCTCTTTATGACAAGTGCATGCCCTAATCAACCCATAAACCCTTGGAGACCTACAGAGGACCTGTACATAATCAGGGTTCTAAATATTCTAGCATGAGACAGAGGTTCATGGGACCAGAATCATAATAGAGGAACTCTTTACAGTTATTTCCTTGAAGTCTATGGAAGTAGAGGCAATTTTACTTAGTGTCAGAGGAACCAGTAGATCAATCATGTTCTAGGTGAGAGCCTCACACACTATGGACATATAGACAGGAGAAATTGAATGTGGTTGGTTATGAAAAACAGACGAAAGCTGGTTGTAAGGATTTTTTTTATTTTTTATTTTTTTATTTTTTATTTTAATTTTAAATAGCTTGTTTTACATGTCAATCCCAGTTCCCTCTCCCTCCCCTCCTCCCGCACTCCCCTTCCACCCTCCCTCCCACCCTATTGCCAAATCCTTCCACATAGGGGATGTCTAGAGTCTATCATTTTACTCTTGGTAGGGTCAAGGCACTCCCCTAAGAGTCCAGGCTGAGAGAGCATCTCTGTTTGTGCTATAGGCACATGAAGACAGATTGTATACCAGGGATAGACACTGATCCACAGCTCAGAGCCCCATAGGTTGTCCAGGCCTTCTCACTGACACTCACATTTGGGGGGTCCAGATCAGTCCCATTCTGGCCTCCCCACTGTCGGTCTGGGGTCCAAGAGCACTCCCCTGTTCCGATCAGCTGTCTCTGCTGGTTTTGCCAGCCCATTCTTTGCCAATTTGCTCATCATTCCTCTCTCTCTGTCATTGGGTTCCTTGGGTTCAGTTCAGTGCTTAGTTGTGTGTTTGCCTCTGCTTCCATCAGTCCCAGGATGAAGGCTCCCGGATAGTTATAGACATCAAGTTCATTATCAGGAATGGGCATTCGAGGTGGTCCTTCCACTATTGCTTAGCTTGCCAATTGATGTTATACCTTTAGATCACTCGAGGTCACTCTGGTGCCTGATCTGTCTTCGATCCTATGATTCCCTCTTCCCCCTATTCTACCCCCACCCCCTCAAATTCCTGTTCCCCCATGACCAACTCCCTTCCTCTTTACCCCCTCTATTCTTCCCAGGTCCCACTACGCCCCCCTCGCCCTGTTCCCCATCCATTCAGAGGATCTTGTCTCCATCCTCTTCTCTTGGGTACTATGCATATATGCATATATTTTAGGTTCTTTCCTGTTTCCCAGACTCTCTATCTGTGGAAGTGCCGACTGGCACTATCCTGATCCATATCTAAAATCCATATATGAGTGAGTACATACCATGTTTGTCTTTTTGCGACTGGGTTACCTCACTCAGGATGGTTTCTTCCAGTGCTATCCATTTCCCTGCGAATTTCAAGATTCCATTGTTTTTTTCTGCTGAGTAATACTCCATTGTGTAAATGTACCACATTTTCTCTATCCACTCTTCAGTTGAGGGGCATCTAGGTTGCTTCCAGGTTCTGGCTATTACAAACAATGCTGCTATGAACATAGTGGAGCAGATGCCCTTGTTGTATGAACTTGCCTCATTTGGATAAATGCCTAAGAGTGGAATTGCTGGGTCTAGTGGTAGATTAATTCCCATTTTCCTGAGGAATCTCCATACTGATTTCCAAAGAGGCTGTATGAGTCGGCATTCCCACCAGCAGTGGAGGAGTGTTCCTCTCTCTCCACATCCCCTCCAGCATAAATTGTCTTCGGTGTTTTTGATTCTAGCCATTCTGACAGGAGTAAGATGGTATCTCAGAGTTGTTTTGATTTGCATTTCCCTGATGGCTAAGGATGTTGAGCACTTTCTTAAGTGTCTCTTGGCCATTTTAGCCTCCTCTACTGAGAATTCTCTATTTAGCTCTGTACCCCACCTTTCAAGTGGATCCTTTGGTGTTTTGGAGACTTGTTTCTTGAGTTCTTTGTAAATTTTGGAGATTAGCCCTCTGTCAGATGTAGGGTTAGTGAATATCTTTTCCCATTCTGTGGCCTGCCTTTTTGTCTTTTTGATTGTGTCCTTTGCCTTACAGAAGCTTTTTAGTTTCAGAAGGTCCCATTTGTTAATTGTCGATCTCAGTGCCTGTGGCACTGGTGTTATGTTTAGGAAGTGGTCTCCTGTACCAACTCGTTGAAGAGTATCTCCCACTTTCTCTTCTAAAAATTTCAGTGTGGCTGGATGTATGTTGAGATCTTTGATCCATTTGGATTTAAGTTTTGTACAAGGCGATAAACATGGATCTATCTGCAGTCTTCTGCATACCACTACCCAGTTATGCCAGCACCATTTGTTGAAGATGCTTTCTTTTTTCCACTGTACAGTTTTAGCTTCTTTGTCAAAAATCAGGTGTTCATAGGTGTGTTTTTAATGTGTGGTTGTTTCTAGAGGAATTAGCAAGACAAGTATATGGATGAAGAATAATCAAATTGCATTTAAACTTATATGTAAATTTCAAAGAAATAATAAAACTACTGTATTTGAAATCTACACTGATAATTTTATTTATGTGTTCTATATGTACAAACATGCATGTATGCACTAAAATTAGTTGAAAAGGAAATTCAGAGCCAAATAACCCTAACTAGGAATCCACACATTACTATTCATATAAATTACTTATGCATGAAATGGAGTATGCTGTTGTTCAAAAGAATAAATAAATGGTGCACACTAAAATTAATGTTTCTTATTAAATATGGCATGGAGAATGAAAGTCAGAGACTAGACACTGCAACTCTATGCTTCTTTCCTTTTAAAGTATTTGTTCTTAAGATTTTAGTGATATTTCAAGAATTTCTGTGCATTTGAAAAGGAGCTCTACTTGTCCTGTATTCCTCAAAATCATGTTTTTCTGCCTCCTACATTCTTCCTAGAAACTCTATGTATTAATAGATACTTTTCCTCCTAATCCATCAAAAATGCTGAGATGCATTTGCTTCTGTCATTGGACTGGATTTGGACTGCCGTGTAATTGGTGGCAAGCCATTTGAGAGTTTTCTCAGCCTCTAAGGTAGATGGTATTGTTCATCTACAGTTGAGCTGAAAGTGACTCCTGTATATGAAACAAGGACCTGGGAATAATAAAATTTTATATCATGGCAAACAGTTTCATCTCAACACAAGACAAAATCTGCCTTGCAACCAGTACTTGCAACAGTGACATCACACGACATGCAGGTAAAAACTACTTTCATGTCTACCTGTGGATAATTAGCTGGACTGTGGTAGCACTTGCCTTAATCCTGAAACTTGGGAATCAGAAGACTGTGAATTCTTGTGAGGTTCATGCCAGCCTGGTCTAGAGAGCTAGTGCAAGGAAAGGTTCCAAAGTAGACAGAGAACTCCTGTCTCAAAAATTGAAATGAAAAAATTAGATATGGATAATTATAAAGTTGAGCTGAACTCAAGAAATCCAGTGACAGAGAGGGAGGACTGATGAGCAAAGGGGTTAACATTGGGCTGGTTTAAACCCCAGAAACATCTGACCTGACAAGGGTTAGCTCTTGAATCTCAGATTGATGGCTGGGAATCCAGAATGAGACAGATAAAGGCCCCCAGAATGTGGGTGTCTGAGAGGAGGCCTAAGTAATTTGTTGAGCCTTGGGTAGTAGATCAGTATTTATCCTGGGTATACAAATGGACTTTGGGCACCCATCCAACAAAGAGAGAGGCACTCTCATCCTGGGCTCTCAGGGGAGAGTTTATGCCCTGCCCTGGATGAAATGACAGACTATGGACATCCCCATGGATGGCCTCACCCTCCATGTGGAAATGAGGGGATATCGGAGGTTTTGGTGGGAGGGCATGGGAGGAGGGGATAAAAATTTGATAAATTTCCACTCCTAACCAAGGGTTTTTTCTGTTTTCTTTTTCCTTACTTTCTTTTTCGTAATTAGATTTTTTCTGCGTTTTTATTGTTGAAACATCTTTTGTTGATGCCTAGTATTCTTTTTTTATTATTATCTAAATTCAGTTAGAAAACAATCTTATTTTACATACTAATTTGAATTCCCTCCCCAACCTTTCCTCTGTCCTCCCACTCACTCTAATATCTTCCCTTGACAACTCCTATCCTTTCCTCAGAGAGGGTCAACCCACCCCTGGTGGAATCTTCAAATTCTGTTTCAACATTTGGTATAGGACTGGAGCCCTCCACCCTGTATCTAGGCTGAGAGAGTATCCAATATAAGGGGTAGGCTCCAAAATTCAGTTCATGAAATAGGGATAGATACAGGTTCTTCTGCCAGCTACCTCATAGACTGACCAATTCCCTCAAATGATATCCAAACTCAGAAGGAAGAGTAAGGTTTAGGCAGGTTCCACAGAAATCATTCTGGATTCCTTGAATCCCCACTTGCTCAGCTCAGATGTTTCTTATCAAAAAATCTGGAAGTCTGGCTTTAAATTTGTCTGCCAGTTTTCAAAATAGGAAGTGCACTTAAGCAAAGGAACTAACATCTGAAGGAACAGGAATTGGCTCACATCCTGATGCTCCTCTGCATGTTCTTTCATTCTTCTTTATTTTTTCTCCATCTATTTTGCTGTTCTGTTTCATTTCCTCTGTTTCTGTGTCAATTTATTTCTGTTTTCTGTCTATCTTTCCCCAGTTTTGTGTGGTACTGTTATATATACGCTTGCAACACTAATTCTTTTTAGAATACATTGTGAGGCTTCAGTTTCTCAGCTACAGGAAAATAGACAAGATTTACACATAGAGCAATAAACTAAAACTGCTAGGGGAAATTTTCCCATCAGTTACATAGGGCTGTATGTCAAAGTGAGAGTCTGTGTTTAATTTGCAAAAGAGACAAAACCTGTCTCCTTCCAGTGCTCTGGCTTCAGTGATGGCACAGGCATTCAGGAAAGTTTACTTTTCCCTGATGATGAGCAGGTAAAACAGGAGGGAACAGTAAATCTGTGAGCTAATATCTTGAGGTAATAACACAAGTAATTTGAGAATCCTTTAGTGCAGGCATAATTTATGTGATTGCTTCTCTATCGTGAAGTGAGGTAAAACAAGGGCATGTTTATTTTATCTATCCATCTAGAAATGCATGAATCAACAACTTTGATGTGTTGTAATTCTGTGTCCTTTCATATCTGGGCATGGCAAATATAGGATGATTTTGCCTGGGCCCTAAACATTAACTACCTGCCTGTCAATAAAGGGAGTTTCAGGAAAACAGATCTCTGTCATTGCACTGCAGAGGAGAACAAGGACCTGATAGGTATGTGAGAGACTTATTTCACACTATAGATTTTACATATATTACAAAGTATAATCAATAAACTCCAAATACATTGGAGAACTTGGTTCCCAGAAAATGATCAAATAGTGCAAAACTGTGGGAAGTATATCCAAAGAAATTTACAGATAGGAATATGATACAATAAGAATCTACAAGAGACTGCCAATTCATTCATGAGATTATATTGCCAAGGACAGCTTTTATACCGATTGATCCATTAAGACAGTCCTTAATTCATCATGAGATACCATTGCTGTATAATTACTGTGTGATCTTGCGGCTGTAGGAGTTTTGGGATATTTTCCAGCATGGTCTTGGCCCCTTTGCTCATCACACCTCCCACTCTGCAACTGGTTCCAGGAGTTCAGCTCAGTGCTTAGCTGTCAATCTCTGCTTCTGCTTCCATCGGCTCTTAGAAGGCATTGATGGTCCTTAACAATCTCATTATAGGAGAAGGGCATTTAAGGTAGCCTGTCCACTATTACTTAGATTCTTAGTTGGGGTCATCCTTGTGGATTCCTTGGAAATTCCCTAGTGCCATATTTCTCATTAATCCCATAAAGGTATTTCTTTCCTTGCTCTCCTCTGTTCTCCCACTAACATAAACTTCCCTCACCTTCTACCCTTCCCTTTCTCCCTCCTCCCTCCCAATTTACTCAGGAGATCTTGCCTCTTTCCCAGTCTCCATGGTTCTCCTTTTTTCCTAGCTTCTCTGGGTTTGTGGATTGTATATTGGCTATCCTTAATTCTATGTCTAATATTCACATTTGACTGAGTACATGTCATGTTTTTCTTTCTGTTTTTGGGTTACCTCACTCAGGATGCTTTCTTCTAGTTCTATCCAATTGTCTGTGAAGTTCAACAAATGACCATTTTTAAGTGCTGAATGGTACTCCATTGTGTATACGTAACAAATTTCCTTTATCCATTCTTCTGTTGAGGGACATCTAGGTTCATTCCAGTTTCTGGCTATTACAAATAATCCTGTGGTGAATATAACTGAATTCATTTATATGTGGTATGAGTGTGCATCCTTTGATTATATGGCTAAGAGTATAATTCCTGGGTCTTGAGGTAGGTATATTGAGATTTTCATAAGGAACTGCCATACTGATTTCCAAAGTGGATATATGTTTGTATTCCTACTAGCAATGAAGGAGTGCTCCCATTTCTCCATATCCTCTGCAATAAAAGTTATCATTGGGGTTTTTTATTTTAGCCATCCTGCCAGTTATAAGATTGTAACTCGGATATGTTTTGATTTGCATTTCGCTGATTGCTAAGGATGTCGAGGAATTCCTTAAGGGCCTTTGGGGCAACTTGAGATTCCTTTATGGTACATTATTTGTACCCCACTTTTTATTTGGATTATTTTTTGTTGTGTTTACAAGTTTATTGATTTCTTTGTATAATTTGGAAGTAGGTCCTGTGTCATATGTGGGGTTGCTGGGAACTTTTCCCTTTCTGTAGGCTACCGTTTTGTCTTATTGACTATGTTCTTTGGTTTACCGAATATACTCAGTTTCAGGAAGTCGCATATATTAAGTTTTAATCATTGTGACTGTGCCAGTGGTGGTTTGTTCAGGAAGTAATCTCCTGTGCCATTGTGTAAAAGAGTATTTCCCACTTTGTCTTCTAAGAGGTTCACTGTTTCTGGATTTCTGTTGAGTTCTTTGATTCATTTTTACTAGTTTTGTGCAAGGAAACATGCAAACATGCATACACCCACCCACACCCACACACACACACACACACACATATATACATGTATACAAACACACATAAATATGGATCTATCTGTAATCTTCTACTTGGCAGTATGAAGTTACTACTGCATCCTGTGTTTAAGAAGCTTTCTTTTTTCCATTGTATAATTTTAGCTATTTTGCCAAAATCATGAATTCATAATTGTGTGGGTTAATATCAGAGACTTTGATTCCATTCCACTGTTCTGCCTGTCAGTTTTTGTGCCAATATCAAGCTGTTATGATTACTATAGCTCTATAGTAGAATTTGAAGTCAGGAATGGAGATGCCTCTGGAACTTCCTGTATTTTACAGAATTGTGTTAGCTATATTGGGTTCTTTTGTTTTTCCATATAAACCTGAGTATTTTTCTTTTAGACTCTGTTAAGAATAGGGTAGGGATTTTAATGGTGATTGCAATGAATCTGTAGACTGCTTTTAGTAATATTGCCTTTTTTACTATGCTGATGCTACCTATAAAAGCATAGGAGATCTTTCCATTTTCTGATATCTTCTTTAATTTCTTTCTTTAAATATTTAAAATTCTTATATACAGGGCTTGTACTTCCTTCATTAGAGTTACCCCAAGATATTTATTGACGTTTGTAGGCCATATGAAGGGAGATGTTCCTCTGAATTCTTTCTCAGCCTGTTTATCTTATACATATTAGAGAAGGATGGATTTTTTAAGTTAATTTTGTAAACTGTCTCTTTACTAAAGATGGTTATCAACTGTAGGTGTCCCTTCATATAATTTTTGGACACTCATGTAAACAATCATATCATTTGCAATTAGTAAAAGATTTGTTTTTTATATTTTTTATTATTAAATATAATTTAAATTAGAAGCAATATTGTCTCACATATCAATTCCAGGTCCCTCTCTGTAACCCTCCCCTCTTTCTGTGGCTTCCCAACAACTCCCCCAATAATCCCTTATTTACCAAGGGAGGGTGAGGCCATCCAAGCGGGTGTCCATAATCTGTCATTTCATTCAGAACACGGCCTAGACGCTCTCCCAAGACTTCAGGGCAAGAGTGCTTCTCTCATTGTTGGATGGGAGTCCAAAGTCCATTTATATACCCGGGATAAATACTGATAAACTACCCAAGGCTTAATATTTTACATAGGCCTCCTCACTTACAGCCACATTCAGGGGGTCTTGATCAGTCCCATGCTGGATTCCCAGGCATCAGTCTGGGAATCAAGACCTGAGCCTTGTCAGGCCAGCTGTTTCTAGGGGTTAAACCTGCCCAGTCTTAATGCCTTTGGTCATTAGTCCTCCCTCTCTGTCACTGGATTTCTTGAGTTCAGATCGGTGCTTAGCCTTGGGAGTCTGCCTCTTCTTCTATCAACCACTGAATTAAGGTTCTATTTCCCAGACTCTCTGGCCATAGGATTGTAGGCTGGCACTCCCAAGATCTATGTCTAATATCCATATATGAGAGAGTACATGCCATGTTTCTATTTTTGTGACTGGCTTACCTCACTCAGGATGGTTTCATCTAGTGCCATCCATTTGCCTGCAAATTTCAGGATTCCATTTTTTTGCTGAATAGTACTCCATTGTGTAAATGTACCACATTTTCTCTATCCACTCTTTGGCTGAGGGGCATCGAGGTTGTTTCCAAGTTCTGGCTATTACAAATAATGCTTCTATGAGCATAGTTAATGGAAGAAAACATAAAGGAGCCTAGGGATATTTTTGATCAATATAAGTATTTATGTTATATTTAAATGGTGCCAGTGAGCCTTGGAGAAAAAACATACAAAGCCTTTAAGGATTTAGAAGCAATAAACTGGGAACTGAAAATAGCTCATTTTGGAAGTTTCCCATTTTTTAATCATTGTCTGAGAATAGGTAAAGAAGACTCCAGTCTCTTTGTCTTGCTGACTGTTTCCTTTGCCTTACAAAAGTTTCTGAAATTCAGGAGGTCCATTTGTTAATTGTTAACCTCACTGTCTCTGCTGCTGGTGTTAAGTTCAGGATGTGGTCTCCGGTACCAATTCGTTCAAGGGAACCACCCACTTTATCTTCTAAGAAGTTCAGTGTGGCTGGATTCATGTTGAAGTCTTTGACCCACTTGGAATTAAGTTTTGTGCATGGCGATAGTCATGGTTCTATCTGCATTTTTCTACATGCCAGCATCCAGTTATGATAGCACCATTCGTTAAAGATGCTTTCAGTTTTTCATTGTATATTTTTAGATTCTTTGTTGAAGATCAGATGCACATACATGTATGGGTTAATATCAGTGGGTTCGATTCGATTCAATTGGTCTACCAATTGAAGTGAAGGAGGAATGGAGGGAGACAGAACTGGGATTGACATGTGAAGGAAGCTATTTAAAATTGAAATAATAAAAAAGAAAAAAATAAAAATAAAAAACGAACCAGCATGAACAGTTTCCCTTCCTTACCAGAGCCTAGATGGCCTAGAAACTCATTGTCTCATTTGCACATAAAGAAGTTTATTCCTCCTAACAGGCACTTTGCCAGTAAAGATGGCTTATTTAATACCCATCCTTTCTCATCCCACAGGCATGTGAGGCTAAAGAAGATGAGTAATTTGGTAGTTTGTTCACTAAAGTTTTCCAAATTTATCAATATTGACTGATATCTTATTTTCCATTAGTAAAGAAATGTTGGTATTTCTCTGTTTTGCCTGTGAGATATGTTTCATGTGTGCTTGTGTGTGTTAGATATTAGTGGGTACCTCTATGTAGGGCTATTGAGTCCTACCTTTCCTGTTACCTGTGAAAGTCTCTTATAAAATCTGACTTTCAGGCAAGGTGGCCCTGATTCTCATAGAGATCCTCCTGTCTTCATTCCCCACACATTTTAGGAAGAGTGTATGTGAGATAACTCTGCTATTTGATCTACCTTTCAAAAATTTTATGTTGTTATATTATTTTAAATCATTCTCTGTGTGTGCTCTGAGTATATATAAGTGAACTAGATTTGTGAAGGAACCCTTGTTTGTCAAAAGGGATATCAGATTCCTTGGATCTGTTTTATAGGAGTTGTGAACTGTCATGTAGATTCTGGGAACTGATCCTGGGTTCTGAGTTTTTTGTCTGGCCTTTGGAACCAAACTCAGGATATCATATTTCTACCTTAAGGAACTTTATCTACTGAAATAGCAATGAGTTCTACCTGGAAGAAATGGTGACCAGAAGCTCACTGTATTTCAGAGACCCCTTACTTACTCCAGGCTGTGAGTCCCGCAGATTGCACTCAGATCCTAAGTTAGTGTACATGGAAGGTTAAATGGTGACCTATTTAACCCACAAATAAATAGCTGGCGAAATGTCTAGTGATGAGAGCTGAGCAATGGAATATTATCTACAGATAAATACCAAAAGGGCAATGATTTTCTAAAAATGATTCCACAATGACATTAAGTTAATTTACATAATTAGTTAAAACATGTTAGAGAAATAAAATTCTGTGCAAATGGACGTAAAGTTAGATTTGGATATATTTGTCTGTTCACGTGTACGGTTACCTGGTACTGTTCCTGCTAGTATTATGTCAACCTGTTACAAAAACCAGGCTACTTGATACAAGGTGACCTTAATTGAGAAAAATGCCTCCAACAGATCCATCTCTAAGTCATCATGTTAATTAGCGATGAAGGCAGGTTCAACTCATTGTAGGTGGTTACATCACTAGTGTGGTGTTTCCAGGTTGTATAACAGAACACAAATTGCCCCCCTCCATGGGTTCTGTGCAAACTCTTGCTTCAATATTTCTGCCCTGTGTAACTGTCCTGACATTCTTAATGACAAACAGCGATATGGAATCTACTTTTGCTCCAAAATAATTTTGGTTATGGTGTTTCAGAGCAGAAAGTAACACATGGATATCCTGATGTCTGCCTGATGACTTCTGCGCAAGCTCATATCTACTAACTATGCAGCTATGCTGTCTGCCTTCCTTCCTGCCAGAAGTTGCTTATTCTTGAAAACCACATTATTTGCTGTTATTCACATTCTTTTAAAACATTTTGGAAAAGAGTAGAGTTTTTCATTCTTTTCCAAACCATTTGCTGAGTTTTGTTTTTCTTTTTAGGGTATGTGCATTTTGCCTGCCTGTATGTATGTTTCTGTTATTTAGTTGGTTTATTAGATTTAATCAATATACCATGGTTTGCACTACATTCTTGACTGTCCATATTTTCTCCTACACTGGATAGAGCATTGCTTAGCACTGAACGTAAGTGCGAAAAATGCTTCTATCTGGAATACACTTTGCAATCCAAGTATTCATGGAGAAAGTTCTTCCCCATTCTTCCTAGATTCTTTTATCATTTTTTGTGTAATTTATGCTTATTTTATTTCCAAGACACTAGTCAGATAAAGTGACATGAAATTAATTATGTCCTTGAGGCAAACAGCATTAGGGACAAATGATTGTTGTGAAAGTAATAACTGATATCTTGGAAAGAGGGCAGGGGTGATAAATTTAAAAGTTGAGTATGTGGAGTCTGATCCAAATTATAGGATTGACTCAGCCAGGTTGCACTGGATGCAAAATGTGTTTACACAATCCACACCAGCTGAGTATTTTTCCTTTCATATGAATACATTGGAAACAGCAGAGTGAAGAAATAGGTATGTAAGTGCACTTTGATTCTATTGCTAGTGTTTACAATTTGAACCTAAAAATCTTCAGGCATAAAAGTTGCCACTTCAAGCTGTGTTGAGGCTAAATCTTATTACTATATGTGGCTACCTGGTATAGGGAGGGTCCTTCATAGTATAAAGTGGGAACTCATTCCAAGAAGAGGCTACTTTCTAGTTTGAGTGGCACCATTCTATACACTCTGGGCAAATATGATTCCTTCATGTTACACACATTTAGGGCTTGTAATGTCTTTTTATGTTTATTTTTTCCCACTTCTTTTGTCACTAAAAGACACTAGGCTTCAAATCCCGAGTAAAGATCTGGAAATTTACACAATTCTTATGATAGTTTAATGAAGTAAACAGTCATAATTGTGCCAAAAGGAAATTTCACATTTCCAAAAATATGTGTTTTACATGAATATGTGAAACTTGGACATGTGAATCTACTCTTTTTTAATTCTGAAGGAGAATCCATGTGAAGTGTTCTTAAAGGTGGAGTTCATTAAATGATTATCACAGTTTTAAACACTGTGATATTCCTTCTCCCTGAGCTCATAGCAGAGAAAGAAGAGAGTTGTGAGATTTAAACACCTCACAATTATCAAGAAACTGAATATGATTGTGACTGAGATCTAAATGAAAAAGATGCCCAGGGACTGTGAGGCTAGCATTTAAAATATAGTTACTTTAATGTACATGATTTTTTCTGATATGTATGCATGTTCAACACATGTGTTTCAAGTATCCACGGGGGTCAGAAAAGTGTGACGGATCACCTGAGATATCTATTATCAACAAATTGGTGCAGGGAAAATCTCCTGGGCCCACTGCAGAACAAAAGCAGGAGTATTTCTTGAAACCTGTGCTAACTCTCCACTCTGAACAGTTTTAGGAAAATACACTTTTTAAGACACAGATCATATGGGAAATTTTCATTTTCTGTTTTTTTAGTAACTAACATATGAAAGTAGAATTCTGTTAAATTCTAATACGTAAAATTGAAGACAATGAAAAAATCTGCCATCACCAAGAATCAGCAAAGACAGGTCAAATAACAATGCTCTGGCGCTGATACTGGCTGTGTTGATGATGTTGGTTTTTTATTATTTAATAAATGTTTATTTAAATTAGACACCATCTTACTTCACCAATCCTAGTTTCTCCTACATAATGTCCTCATATGGCAACCACCAAAACCTCATTCCATTCCCCCAAACACTCGCCAGGGAGTGTGAGGCCACCCATGGAGGATCACCAAAGTCTGTCACATCATTTGGAGCAGGACCTAGGCCATTCCCTACATATCTAAGCTGAAAAAGTATCCCTCCATGTGTAATGGTCTCCAAAATTCCATTCATGCAATAGGGATAATTACTGGTTCCTCTAACACAGACCAAATAGACTGCCCAGGTGTCCTAACTGACAAACATATTGAGGGGGCCTGGCTTAGTCCTATGTTGTGTCCCTGGTTGTTAGACTTGGGTTTATGAGACCCTGCTTGCTCAGGTAAGATGTTTCTCTTGGTTTCACAAACATAGTCTTGACCCGTTTGCTCCTCACTCCTCCCTCTCTACAACTGGATTCATGTGTTCTACTAAGTGTCTATGATTTGATGTCTGCTTATGCTTCCATTACTACCAGTATAAAGGCTCTAGGATGGCATTTTGGTACTCATGAATACCATTAAAGTGTAAGTGCATTTAAAATAGCCTCTTCACTATTGTTTGGATTCTTAGTTGAGGTCAACATATGGATTGCTGGACTTTTCCCTAGTGCCAGATTTCCCTTTAATCTTATAACAACTACATCTATTAAGGTTTCACTTTTTTCTCTCCTCTATTCTTCCCATTATTCAATATTTCTGAGTCCTGGTTTTGTCCTTTCCCCCCCTTTTCTACCTTTCTCTATCCCCTACCTCATTCGCACTCCCCCCTGGCTCCCAATTTGTTCAAGAGCTCTTTCCCATTTTGCCTTCTCTGTATTTCTCTTTTAGGATCCTCCTTTTTCCTAGATTCTCTGGAATTGTGAATTGAATACTGAAAGGGTGGATAGAGTAAATATGGTATGTTTACAGAATGTAGACTCCTCAGCAGATAAAATAAATAAAATGAAAAACAAACAAAAAAATCAATGGAATCTTGAGCCTCGCAGGCAAGTGAATGGCACTAGAAGAAATCATTCTGAGTAAGATAATCAAGTCACAAAAAGACAAACATGGCATGTACTCACTCATATATGGATTTTCGACATGGAGAAGGGCTTTGCTAGTCAAAACCCACACCATGATATGCCTGGGAATACAAAGAGTACCAAAACAAAGATGTACATGTTCCCTCAGAGAAGAGGTATGTGATGGGATATATTGAGGGGATTGGAAACATGAGGTGAGGGGAGAAGAAGCTTGGAGAAAGAGAGGGGGAGAAGAGGAGAGGGGAATAGGAATGAGGGAGGAGGAAGTTTGAGTCAGGGAGCAACTATAGGTTTGAGCAGAAAATTGGCATTACAGAGATTTTCAGAGATCAACAAGGATGACACCTACTGGCAAATGAACCAATAGTCAGGAGACTACCTTAAATGCCTTCCGCCATAATGAGATTGATGACTACCTTGTATGGCATCATAAAGCCTTCATCTAGTGTCTGGTGGAAGCACAGGTAGACACCCACAGCTTAACACTGAACTGAACTCTGGAAACCAGTTGAAGAAATGGAGAAATGATGACCAAAGTAGTCAAGACCAGGCTAGTGAAAGCCATAAAAGTAGATGACCTGAACAAGGGGGAGCTCTTGCACACCAGACTGGTGATTGAGAGGGCAGCATTGGACTGATCCAGTACCTTTGAACATTGGTGTCAGTGAGGAGGCCTCAGCAATCTATGGGGTCTTGTATAGTTAAATAGTAATTAGCCCTGGCCTACAAATGGATTTTGGGAGATCATTCCACAAGGAGGGATATTGTCTCAGGCTAGACACATGGAGGAAGGAATAGAACTTGCCAGGAGTAATATGACAGACCTTGAAAATTCCCCATGGCGGCCACACCCACCCTGGGGATACGATGTGGAATGTGTTGGAGGCTCAACAAATGAGGGGAGGATGAGAGATTGGGATTGACATGGCAAACAATCTGGTTTCTAATTTTAATAAAACGAAATAAAATTTAAATAAAGAAAAGAATATCTTATGTAGTGGGAATTGAACTGCATTTATTAACAATCAAAAGTATTAAATTTGATGTATGAATGTAATGGTTAGTTTTGAGTAGACATACCATTTGATAATGAATTCAATAAAGGTATTTTCACTGTTCAAAACGAACTTGAGAGACAATGTTATCATTTGTAAAATGAAATATTGGAATTTAATATTTGAATATGGAAACTAAAGGGGAATGATTTTTGGAGACATGGTGAGGCATCAGTTTCACATTGTGTCATGGCTTTCAAAAGTATATTATTTACCCAGTGTGCGAAATATTTTTACCTGTGGCTACCCCTCAGATTCCATTCAGTCTTTCAAATACAGGTGCCAGTTTTGTTTTAGTTAATGATCAGTGGATTGCAAATGCCTGTGCAAAGTATAAAGCAGGGTGCTGACATCACAAACCCAGGTTGTAGAGATAACCAACATCTTCTGGAATAACAGATTCTCTGAATGCAGGAAAGGAAAAACTAAGGGTTGATCAGTTTCTGAAAGTTCATGTTTTTTTATTCTGTTGTAGAACAATTTAGTAACTGAGGATATTTTGAAGCTACTTTCCAGACTCTGAGTGCCATAGCTTGGAATAAAGGTTCTTTTGCCTTATACACTGTATAGTAACGGGAAAGTAAACCTTTAAGATAACCTTATTGAAAGGATCCACAAGGAAGGGGATTGACAGATGGCTTGTGCTCAGGTAAACATATGCATACAGATATGAAAATATGACAGTCCACAGAGAAATGTTTAATTTTCAGAGCGCGACATACACTTTTTTGAAATCTGTCTTCATGTTACATATGTCAAGACTTACAGGAAGAGACAATTTGCCTATCTCAGAAAGATCCTTTCAGTCCTAAAGAATAAACTGATTTTAATCTGGCTATATTTTTCTTTCACAAGAGCCTGTAATTATAAGAAAATGTGAAGGGAAACATGCAAAATCTATGAGGGCAATTGATGGCAGAACTTCTTTGCTACATATAGCTTCTAGGGTAAAATATGCTGATTCCACAAACTGAGACTCAAAAGGAAGTCTTTGTCATTCATTCTAAAAGAAAATATTAATTCTCCTACAGTATGCAAATCTAATATCCCCAGTCTTTCCCGTGATCACATGATAACCCCTGTGTCTCATTGATGGGAAGAAACAAGTTAACAGGTGTAATTATTTGAAGAGAACCTCCAAATTCCTTCTTTAGTGCTATTTTAATTTGTTCATATTACTTTTATTTTTTTTATTTTCCAGTTTCCCTCCTTACCCCTTCTCCCAGCACTCCTTCCACAATCCTCTCTTCTTTTGTCTATCCCCTCCTCCTACTTTATCCTCTAGAAGATATTTTTGTGCCATTCTGGAGAAGCAGGGTTTTCTAAGTAACTGTGACACCATGAAACTGTCAATACATCCTAGGATCTGCTTAAAAGGTATATCTAGACTTTAGACTTTTTTCACTTAGATAACTTATTTGTAGTCTTTCTCCTATTTGCGTCTTTTATGAAAAAGCACAATTTTGTTATATTTAATTATATGGAAATAAATACTGTATTAAACTTCACTGAATTAATTCTTAGCCTCAAGTCTAAGGCATTATTTGTGAGAAATTATCACTTGCAGCTCCAAAAATTTAAGTATCTTATCTTCCTTTTGTAGATATTCCTATCTTATTACTGTATTTTATTTTCATGAACAGAATTTTGATGTGAATATTTTGTAAATAAGGACTGATACTAAATGCTTAGATTTTTCATTTCTTATACAATTAATGTACCTTTCGGTTTATTGTGATCATGTGAAGGATTCCAAGAATGGAGACAATGTTACTACACAGATATAAAATAACTGGGTTTGTTAATTCAACTGTGATGTAATGCACCTTCTCTTTGGAAATGTAGAGTAAGCACTTTGTGTGGCCTATGCTGTAAATAATGTTATTTGTGGATCTCAGGGCTCTACATTTGAAAGGCCAGCATTGTGCCTCCACATTATCCACGCAGCCAGAACACACTCTCCGATAGCATGCAAATAAGAGCAAATTTGGATGGGTAAACTCCTAGGAACTTTTGAAAATTTACAATGAGCATGAAATAAGTTACCTCACAATTCAATATCTTTTGGTATTCAACAGGAAGAAAAAGTAATATATCACGTATTTTTTCTATAGAGAATACAGAAATAAAACTAAACATTTATAGGAAGCATTTTCAAAACAAGGAATGGGCCAAAAACGTCTATAGAATGCGTGCACATGTGCGTGCCCACACCTCCCACCCCACACACAGAGACAGAGACAGAGACAGAGACAGAGAGAGAGTTATTTCATACTTTAGAAGGCAACAAAGATGCAAGAATCTAGGTACATTGTAAATCATTTGATAGATATGTTATTTATTTTTCTTCTTCCTGGGATTAATTGCCTGAGATTGACAAATCAAGGAAGGAAAATTTTGTTCACTACACAGTCTGAAGGCACAGTCCATGATGGCAAGGTAGTTGAAGTGAGGAAAGGTGGAGTTTTGGTGAGAGAAATACTATTTATTACTGTTGATTTAAGAGTTCACAAGAAAGAGGCAAATACCTGTGATCAGTTGATTGTTTCCTTTGCCCCATTTTAATAGGACTCTTCCCAGATTGAATGTGGAAATACCGCTTTCAATTGAACATATCTGAAACATACACATAGTCATGTCAGAAATGAAGAATGTCATTCACAAGTTAATATTGTCAACCTAAAAAAGAAAACATATGGCGTTTAACTAAACAGTTCAATATTTTAATAAATTTTCATATTTTGGATGGTTAAAACGTAAGAGAATACTTAACTTTAAAATGCATTCTTAACGATGAGGAGATAATTAACATAGAGAAAAACTTACATATAAATAACAAAAACAATACAGAATCAAAAGAAGTGTGTTTTTCATTGAGTGTGTGTTTGTAAATCTCAAATATTTATGATCATGGTATTAAAAAATTCAGTAAACTGCATGCCATTATACAGTGGGTAAATGTATGAAAAAGGAGAAGAGGATGTGAGAGAGGGATAACTAACACTAAATATACTTAAAAAATTCACATAGTATATATATGGCCATGAGATTATGTGTGTGTTTGTGTTTGTGTGTGTGTGTGTGTGTGTTTCTCTGTTTGTGTGTGTGCATGCATGTGTTCAACAGTAGTAACTACTGCATACAGAGACAGAATGTTATGATAATCTCAGAAGCCAAAGGTTGGCAAGTAAAATGATACTTATAAGAAGCATCCTATAGCTGGGTGGTGGTGGTGCACGCCTTTAATCCCAGCACTTGGGAGGCAGAGGCAGGCGGATCTCTGTGAGTTCGAGGCCGGGCTGGACCGATAGCCTCCGAAACAATACAGAGAAACCCTGTCTCGTAAAAAACAAAAAAAAGAAGCATCCTATTTACATTACCTCATACTGTCCTAGAGAACCCCAGAAATATAAATAATCCTGTCATCATTATTACTTACTCAGCAGAAGTTGATGACAAATCCCTCTTGCTAAAGACACTACACACTTTGGGATAATGACATGAGAAATCATGTTCATATTGACCGAGAAGTCTCATCTCTGCTAGATGGATTTCATGGTAACTTTGAGGCATGTAAGTTGCTGGAGAAAGAAAGTCACCAATAGTCCTACCTTCTGGGACCACTATACTACAATAATGATTTCCATAGGTAGATTTAGTAATGGCTAATATGTCATAAATTCATTGTTGTTGGAACCCACAATATTTTGGCTGGATTTGGGGTTTCCTCCACAGGAATTCTGGTATGGGAAATCTAGCTAGGAATACATGCTTGGGGAATATCGATGCCCCATGAATTTTGCAGAGTGAACATTGTGTGAAACAATCCCCTAAATCATATATCTGTACCTCCAAATTATTCCAATATCCAATCTCATCAGAGGAGTTTCTTTGTGCTGGGAAGTTGGTTAATACATTGACTACAGTGCAGACAATAATTGACTATGTAATGACCTGTGACTTGTAGAATATCCATATCATCATCCTCACTCCAAGGATCAGAAAAGGGGATGAAAATAATGGAGAAGAAATTATCAGGGAGGATGAGAGAAAAACAGTATCTGCTGCCTATGAAAACAGCAATGCCCTCATGAATCTATAACATCTTAGATGCCTACATAAGACCTGTATATGATCAGGCTTCTAACCATTCTATCATGAGGGAGAGGTTCATGAGAACCCAGCGATGACTGACAAGTTTTTGACAATTGATGTTTTCTAGAGAGGCAGGGTCAGTTTACCTTAATGGCATAGGCTCCAGGAGGTCAACCAAGCTCCATTGGATGGCTTCATCCCCTAAGTTTGATAGAAAGCAGAAACGGGATATTGTGGTTTAGAGAGAATATGGACTTTCAAGGGATTAGGAATATGGTGCTTGATCGAGAGGACATAGCAGGACAAGTAAGTGGGGAACATGAAAAATGTATGGATATAGAACAATCTCAAAGATTTAATAGAATTTATTTTAAAACTCCACCAATAAACATAATTTTTGTTCAGTATGTACACCCAAACAACAATCTGTACACTACAATTAATTGAAAGAATGTCATTTTAAATTAACACTGAATCAGAGATCTGGTTAGTTTTTACCTCAGAAAACCATTACCAATTTTCTCTCTTGTATTAGTCCTAATCTGATTTTGAACAAAATCTGATACAATCCATTCTCTGGTGTTTATTGTTATTGTTAATAGAACACTGGGCTTTGTGCTTAGCAGGCCTGAACACTACAACTTAGTTACAATTTATCAACAATAGTGTTGTAACCCAATGAAAGATAGTTAAAATTAAATTTTTTTCTCGTTATTCCTTATTATCTCAAATGTGCCACCCGAATTTCAATCCATCATGAATTTCATTATAATACATGAATCATATTAATGCAGAAATATTAAACTACACAAAAGGGGATGTCCTAAGATATTTATTGAAAAAAAATCTCTTACTTGAACACGTTGAAATATGAGAACCAAAGCCTCAATCACATAGAGATCCACCTGCCTCTGCCTCCCAAGTGCTGGGATTAAGGGCGTGTGCCACCACCTCCCAGGTATCATGTGTGATTTCTAACACGCATTGTGTGATATTAAGAAGCAAGTCAGAGGCTGGAAACTGACGTATATTGTATGATGAAAAGAAACAGACACAATGCTTGAAAGCATGCAGCTATTACTACACTGGAATTGTCTGATCATCTATGGATATCATTTACCAAAATTAAACACATCGTTAAAATGCCATATTTTGTATTAAAGGACACAAAACTACTCACTAGAACAATAATGGTTTCTGTAGCTCTGATCTCTGGGGATGATCTATGACACTGGACTGTGAGAATTTTTTGGACCCAGTGCTTGTGCTACACTAGGAAAATCACCATGGATCCAAAATCATGATTGCCAAACACGTGACCTCAGAAGAGCTCTATAGGATTGCATGTAATGCAGGCATTTGATTTTCAGTTTTGTCCAAAGCACAGTATAAACAATCTCTAATCCCTGTCTCGTTTTGTACATTGCAGATATCTGTAATGAGCATAGAAATGAAGCAATTTACCATTAGCTGTAGACCCAGCATAGGCAAATGGAAAGTCGAAAGATACTGGGGACTCTGGGCTTGAGCTTGAAATTCCTCGCTGTGATCATGATGGCCTGAAAGAAAGTTAAGAGTGATGTGGATCCAAGGAATACTACTCTGTCAAATCTATGAAAATTAAAATAAATTTACATGCAATGTTATTCAGAAACTGTGTCTGACCAAAATAATTCACAGTCTGTGGGACTCCTTTACAGAGAAGAACCACAAAGTTAGTCCCCATCAGGTCAGGTGTTTGTCAATCAGGAAGTCAATGTGTTTTGGGTTCTCGAGCTCCACATCACATCGCTCGTAGAGAAGTCCTCTGACATTCTTTCCTTTGGCTTCCATAAACTGGTTGTAGCCAACCACAGGGAATGTGATATTGGCCTTGAGGAGTCTAGTCTGTTCCTTAAAATCTTCATTTTCATCTGTTCATGCATTCAGTAAGTGGTAGATTTTGATGTTATGCTCTTCAATTTAATCCAAAATCCTTTATTTAGTTGCTCACATTTTTCAGTGTGTGTCAGCTTTTGCAATGACATGAATAATATTCACTTTATTGTGCATCACTTTCATAAATGCAATATCTACGGTCTTCAATCCATGTCCAAATATTTAGAAGTTGAAGCAACAACGTACCCTGTTATCAAAGACAGGCTGTCTGTTCCTTCGACTCCCATCATGTAGGTAGCATTAAAACTGCTCATCAATATAGGAGATAATTGTCTTTAAAAAATCCCTGTAAGACGGGCGTTGGTGGCACATGCCTTTAATCCAAGCACACGGGAGGCAGAGGCATGCAGATCTCTGTGAGTTTGAGGCCAGCCTGGTCTACAGAGCAAGTTCTAGGACAGCCTCCAAAGCCACAGAGAAACCCTGTCTGGAAAAAAAGGGCTGGAGAGATGGCTCAGCCGTTAAAGGCTACTCTCACAACATATATATATATATATATATATATATATAGTATGTATGTATATATATATATATATATATATACACAAATCCCTGAAGGTGATTGCATCCCCATAGGCAGGTGTGTCCTCTACTGTAACAGAAGTTTGATGCCCTGCTCTTCATTCTCAACAGTTGAAGCCTCAATTTGGGCATATCTTTCAAATTTCTCTGATACTCCTGGTTTAATTCTTTCTGGATAGCGATCAGGGATCAGTCAGGAATAAGCTGTTTATGAGAGTTGATTATCCTAGAGCAGATTCACCAACCACTATCATTCTGAAATTGAACCACTTTTTCACATATTTTCAGTGAACTTCATTGGGAAGATTTGCAAATACAACAGGCACATGAATTTCTGTATTTAAAAACTGATTTGGTTGTTTTTTGGACACCTTTCTTGATTTTTCTTTTTGACAAAATGCCAGGAACTGATCAGCAGACTACAACACAGACCTGTGTTAATTTTCTACATTTTATGCACAAAAATGTGACATTAGAAGACCCTCATTACTATTACACCACTTTTCAAAGGTAAAATTATCCTTACTTTCCCCTATGCACTAGGAAAAAAAAACATTAACTTCTTCTGGAAGCCAGAGTTAAAAGGGAAGTTGATACCATCAAGAAATGGTGATGAAAGTCTATAAGGAAACACACCATTATCTCACATGCACTGCAGCATGTCCCTGAATACTGCCTAAGTTTTTTTCAAAGGAAAGGAAGAGGAGTTGAACCCCAAAACACTATCACAATTTGTTTCAATAAAAAGGATCCAACCCACAACTTTCTGGTACAAAACTACAGCTGCAACCTTAGCAAACAGTCCCAAGAAGTACTCAAGAGTACTTGAAGACAATGTCACATATAGTTTGCTTTAGTCCTTTTAATGCTGAAGTGTCTGGGGTGAACAGTTCTTCTGTAGGCATTTTGTCTGTTCTGATATCTCTAGTGAAACAGAAAGACCAGTTCAGGGGGGACAATTATATAGCTTGAAGGAGGCTGTCTTAACTTCTGCAGGCTGGAGGGAAGAAATCAAGACTCACCTATGAAATTAGATTTCTCTGAGATGGTAAATACTACATAAGGCCTAAGGGATCATAGCAATAGACAGTGTATCTCTGTGTAGGAGGGAATTCTGTATGTATTGATATTAACACAATGATATGATAAAACCTCATTTCCCATATGTATTGATATTAACACAATGATATGATAAAACTTCATCTCCCTTGTGGTCAAAATGAGGATTAAGGCATGACACTGTCAGTTGATGGAATTAATGTCAACCCTGAAGGACACCTGATAAAGTTTAATTGTGTATGATCTGAAGAGGGACATTTTCAATACTTGTCTTTGTTCTGTTCTCCTTGGTGTTAGGACCAAAGGGACCATGGAGTAATTTTTCTTAAAAGAGTAAGAAAGTTCGCTTGCAAAATCATAAATAACAGTCTTATGATATAGTATCTTGAAAGAACAGCAAATTTTACTTTATCAATCTATTTAAAAATAGATTTTCCTCTTCTACAAAATAGGAATGTTCTGTCACAATACAGCCTATACAATTAATGAAAATGTTAGATTTATACATACATCTGAAGCATTGAAATTGAAGCCATTAATGTAATGAAAGACAACCTAATTCTTGTGTGTTTGTGTGTGTGTGTGTGTTATTTTAACAAAGCTAGTTCTTAATATGATGTGAATTGTCAACGTATTAATCATTTTAATGAATTCTGTGCTTTCAATATTTTTTAATCTATAACTTATTCATGTAAAAACGCAATGACCACCTCTCATGACCACAGTCAAATTTAGTGTCTGTATTTATTGGGTGTTATGACTGCATGTATAGTAATAGTTACACAGAGAAACATCAACTGCATTTTAGACAGAGATTTTAAGGGCGAAAGTACCAGTAGGATTGTATCTTTGTCGGCAATTGGCCAGAAGATCTAACATATGCAAGCCAGATAACAAAAACTAACCGTAGGCAGCAATGTTGGCATTTTGACTGCCCAGGTTCTAGAATATGTTGGGAACTGTGCAAGTGACTTTTCATGGAGAGGGTAGAAAAGGGGTGTTAATTTCAGGCTATACAAAACATTGCTCCGGGTAAACCAGGACACATTTCCAGGCCACCTGTTTGTGCCTGTGCGCTGCCACTGGGGCTTCCATTGAGTAGGCGTCAGGAGCCAAGGTATCCTAGCTTCCTGCTCCACCAGGGAACTAATAATAGACTGGCTGACTGTGATTTGTGTCTACTGCTGTATTTTCCAGCCAAGTGTCGGGACCCAACACACCCTAGTCTCCTGCTCTACACACAAGATGATCAGTGGGAACCAAGGCAACTTGTCTCCTGTTCCACACATGGTTCCAGGTAATCCAGGGCCCATTTCCAGGCTGCCTACTACTGCTTGGGACTGCCACTTCGGGGCATCCATTCCTGCGGCAGGAACCAAAGCACCCAAGCACCCCAGTCTCCTGCTCCACATACATGACTAAGACCATCAGGGCCTCTTTCCAGGACACACTCCTGTGCCTTGTATCTACCTCTGGGGCTCCCATCCATCCCAGTGGGATGGAAAGCATCCCAGCATCCTAATCCATTTCTACATTCTTGAATCCAGGAAGTGGAGATTTTCCAGAACATTGGACTTGCCTACATGCACCAAAAGGAAACTATGGTCCCACACCCATCATGAGAGTAAGGTGCACGTCCTTGAACCAACTGCAAGAATGGAAGGGAAGGAGGCAATATAAAACAAAAGAAAAACCGATGTGACACTGACAGAGTCCAGAGACCCTATAACACAAAGACTGGAACACCCTAACACAAAGTAACAGAAGAGAATGACAATAAAAACAATTTCATGAAAATGATAGAGGCCCTCAAAGAGGATATGAGAAAATCCCTTAAAGAGATGGAAGTAAAAACAATCCAAAAATTGCAAGAAAAAACTCAAACAGTGCAAGGGCTAAAATCACAAATACAAACAATAAAAAAGACAGTCTGAAGGAATCATGGAAATTGGAAAAACTGGGAAAAAAGTTCAGGTATTACATATGCAATCATAACCAACAGAATACATGAGATGGAAGAGAGAATCTCAGGTATTGAAGGTACACTAGGAGAATTAGACTCACCGACCAAAGAAAATTTTAAGTCCAACAAATCCCTAACATAAAATATCCAGGAAATATGGGATACCGTGAAAAGACCAAACTAAAGAATAATACTTTAGAAGGTAAAGAAACCCACCTCCAAAGGCCAGAAAAATAATTCACCAAAATAATAGAACAAAACTTTCCCATAGTAAAGGAAGACATGCCAATGAAGGTGAAAGAAGCTTACAGAACACCAAATAGAGGGGACTCCCCCAAAAAAAACCTCCTTGGCACATAATAATCAAGACCCAAAACATAGTGGATAAAGAAAGAATGTTAAGAGCAGTTAGGGAAAAGGCCAAGTTACATATAAAGGAAAACCTATCAGAATGATACCTGACTTCTCCATGGAAACTATGAAAGTAAGAAGGTCCTGGGTATATATTCTACAAGAGGGACCACTGATGCCAGCCAAGAATACTAAAACCAGCAAAGCTTTCAATAAATATCCATGGAGAAAACAAGGTATTTCATGACAAAACCAGATTTAAAAAGTGCATTTCCATTCTCCAACTAGTCATATGTGCTATGCAATTTCTGTTAAAAAACTTTTCAAGTATTACATCAAATCACAATAATATAATCAGTTCATCCTACCCTGATAAGTCTCAGCTTTATAATTATTCACTTCATTTTTGTCCTGATTTTACCCCTTCTTCAGCCCTTCATTACTCAGGCTTAAGCTCTTGCTTAGAGGGATACAACCTCTCCAGAATGTGGATTTTTTTTCTGGTCAGGCCATTCCTTCTGCTGGAACTGAGAGCCAAAGCAAGGGGCCTCCTGACCATGCCCACAAATGTGGAACTCTTGATGTCCCTTCTCAATAACAGTACAAGGAGGGTTAGGGCAGTCTTAGTAGGTACAGGAATTCTCTTCCTCTTGATCCATATTACCCTTGCCATATAGTACCAGGTCCCATGTTGGAAAGGCAATTCTTTTATGTGGTTCTTGGGAAGAGAATGGATAGCCAACCATGTTAAAGTATGCTCTATTTGTTTGCTGGAGCTCTCTTCAGGTTTGGGTCACCAGCCCTATGGTACAAACAGCAAGTTGTTCAGAAGACTGTCCACTGTCACTGCATTGAGATGTACCATCTGAAACTGGGAAGCCATAACACCCCTGTGTGGTTCCCATAGCAGCTTATGCATTATCTTGCCAGAGCCCATACTAGGTTTTTCTTGAAGGCATATGAAAACATTTTAGGGCCCGTCCATCATCTTCTACTTCCATTCATTCATCAAAGGAGTAGCTCTCCACCTCTGTTTTGTGTTGGTCATCTGTCATTTTGAAATTGGTTTTCTGAACCACCCAGCTGAGCTGTATGAGTCTAACTTAATGTTCCTCATGGCCAGGACTGTCTTCTAGAGAAGCTTAGCCCTCCCCTGCCTCTTGCTGCATCCTACAAGGCCTTGCTATAGCAAGTCCAAGTTTCATGGGGTCAACCAGGCTGGTGTCTGGCTAGGCATACTGCAGGCAAATGATACTTAGCTAGGCTTGTGGCACTGCTGCTGCCTCATGACAATGATAATGGATTGAGCTTCTTTCACCAATCAATTGTCCAAATAATGACATAAAACTACTCCTTAACTGTATACTGTGTGATGCCATAGTAGCAAGTGCTGACCTTAAAAGCTGTGTCTGTCCTGTGCTAAAATGAAAGTCTGGGTACTGACCTAATATATTACTATTCTAACGTTATCCCTACATCCACAGGAGTCATTTTAACCTCAACTATAGATCCATAACACAGTGAATGAGACAATTTTAAATGAATTTCCACCTATGACACATCAGTACAAAGCTGTCCCAATCACAGGAGCAAATACATTGAAGAAATTAGGAGGAATTAGGAAGAAAATACCTCTGTGACTACATAGTGTCTCAAGGAGGGATGCATGAAGCACAAACGACCTATGCCAAAAGTATGACATTGATTAATGTAGGACAAAATAGGAGATATTTCAAACGCCCAAATATCCTTAGACATATTTTGAAACTCTGAAGAACAAATGATGTAATAGGAAAGAAGGATGGAGTTGCAGGGTTTAGTCTTTGTCTACCTGTCTTCATGCTGTATTTTCTAAAACACAGATGTTTGTAGTGGTTTTGGATGCATTTTCCTAATTTACATGCAAGGATTTGAATGGAATGTGTCTATTGGCAACAGTTGCCTCTTGTGTGCCTTCTAATCCATGATTGCCAGTTCCAGGGAATCTTTTTGGAAAGATCATAAAGTCAAAGTTGCAAAGGACATCACATATTCCATATCCTTCCTGTGGATTTTGTACATATTGATAAATTTCATTTTCTTAGTGTACACATTTATTCAAATGAATAGCAAATATTTAGCAAGATAATGAGTCTTTGGAAGTTTCTCAATTTTCGAGAGTGAAGAAATCATTGTCTTACTCAATGCCGTGTTGATTGTGTGTCCTGAATTCTTCCTTTCTATGATTATCATGTGTTACAGCTTCTTCATGACTGTCATTCTGTACAATCACAAGCAAAGTGTCCAACTCATCCCCAGCCTACATGTTTCCAGCAGAACCTCTGCTGAGTCCAGATCTACCAACAAAGTCCTAGTCTTTGTATCTACCTTTCTCAATTTTTTCCCTGTCCTACACATTATAAAGCAACATTGATCTTTTTCATAATCAAAATTGCTGATTTCTGAACATCAACATTTTCACTTTCTTTGTTTTCCATCTTTTGGATCCTTTGCCTTTGTGAATTCTTACTGCATTCTATCAAGATTAAGTTTGGTTCCGATGAGTCATACAACCTCTTAATCTTATTTTAAGAATTTACATGATATGTTTTGCTTTGTATCTGGTTGTTTACAGCCTCATCACATTGAAAAATTAAATACACAGTTATCACCTTCTACTTGTAAGATTAACCAAAATGAACATGGATGTTTCTCACCTGATTGAGTCAGCATTGTGTATGAGCTGACCTTATTTATGAGGACCATTATACTCTTTAGTATGAAAATTAGAGAGTCTCCCATTTGCCCACCTTATGTTCAAAGGAAGCAACAAAAATTTTTCAATAAAGAGGCGCTTCTTGTTGTGTTCATCCTGTCATCATATCGTTGCTCTTTTATGATTATAAAGACAAAACAATGTATTAAATTCTATCTGTAATGAAAACTGAACCCACAGCTGGTTATTGGAATCCTAGTCCCACCACAATTGCTTCAGCCTTCACCAAGAACAATAAGAAAAAATTGTTAATATTTTTCTCCTCTCAAAGTAATCATTTAAAGCTGAATGATGGATTTACTATGGTCTTGGATTTTAGTTGCTAGTATTTTATTGAGAGCTGTGGTATCATCAGTGATATTGATCTATGTATTTTCTTTGCTGTTCTGTTTTGATATCAGAGTAATGATTCATACTTCATCTAAAGGATCTAGAAGTAATTAATGAACTCATTATGGAAATCAGTTTTCTGCATTCTAAAAAAATTTAAAAATAACAACTATTTCACCCAGGTTTTCCAATCCTGAGAATATACCTAAGGGACTCCGTATCTTACCATCAAGATATTTTCACATCCATGTTTACTAGTCATCTTATTAATAGAAAAATATTTTGAAGGAATGTACATTTCTATAAACATGTATAAACATACCTTTGTGCTAATATGCAAATTGACTTTTATTTAATAACAGTAAATAACAAAATCAAAAAATATATAGAAAAATTGATGGATATATAATGGATAATATTAAGCTAGGTCACACATATTCAGGAATAAAAAAACTCACATGTTCACTTCATGTATAGAATTTTTCTGTATTGGCTGTTTTAGTGTTGACTTAATACAAACTAGCATATTCAGGGGAAGGAGCACCAGTTGAGGAAATACTTCCATGAGATACAGTTTTAAGGAAATAACTCATTTAGTGGTCAATGTCGGAAGGAGGAGCAAATGGTGGGTACTGACATACCTAGCCTTCTTGTTCTGCATTAAATAAGAAGGTGGGATTACCAAGCTGTGGGAAGGAAACCTATAAGCAGAGCTCATTCTTAGTCGTTACAACAGATTTTGCCTCTGGGTCCTGCCTTCTTTTAGTTCCTGTCCTGACCTCCTTCGGTGATAAACATCAACGCTGAACTTTCAGCCAAATAATCCTTGCCTTCTGAACTTGCATTTTTAATCATTTTTTCTTTTATTTTGGTTTATTGAGACAGGGTATCTCTGTATTGTTTTGAAGGATGTCTGTCCAGCCCGGCCGCGAACACACAGAGATCCACCTGCCTCTGCCTTCCAAGTGCTGGGATTAAAGGCATCATTTTTTCAAGCAAAGGGAATCCTAAGACACTATCCTAAAATGCCTCCATGATTATATGCAAATTAATATAAGTATTCAGATAACATTCAGAATGCAAATGAGTTTTGAGAAAGACTACACAAATGGTTAGATATCTATTCTCTTCTAAAAGATTGTTTTTCTTTTATTTCTTTCTGGTTCATAGGGGAAAAGCAATGTAATTTCTATTTGACAGTATAAAACACTCAGAAAATCTCACTGGACTAAGCATGGCTATTCTAATTCAATCTAAGTTCAAATAAATGTACATAATTTGGGCCTCCTTGGAGACAAAGCTCACATACTGGTCTGTGAGCACTACAAGACACAGTAGATATTCTGTTTTATGGTGAACAAATATATGATGAGTAATGGAATATATAGAGACTAAAATGGTTTATGTCCTATGGAGAGAGGCAGATTTGAAAAAGTTAATGCTGTGCGGAATGTGCTGATGTTGCTGAGTTTTTTGCCACCAAGGACCACTGTGATTTTTGGCCCTAAGCTACAGGCAAGGGAGATATCCCTCAAGTCCATAGCCATACAGCAGCCATGGTGTATGTTGTCGTTAGTAGATGCCGTTACCACTGAAAGCCAGAAGAATAGGGCTGTGCATAGTGGGGTCCACCTCTCACTGTTTATAAAAATAGGGAAAACAGATCCAGCCCCTCATAGGCTACAGCACTTGAAATAGCAGGCCTTGCATCGTGATTGGCCATCATGGCAGATATAGGTCTTCCTATATCAAAGCCCAGGATCAACCTTCCCAAAATAAGCATTTTAAGAAATATTATAAGACAGACTTGATAATAAATTCCGTAAAGGGGAATACAAAAGCTCCAACAATTACGTAGCATATGCATTCCAAATAAGAGCCACAATTAAGAACAATGAGATTGATAATTACCTTATATGACATCCTAGAACCTTCATCATGTGGATGATACTCACTCAGCCGATTTACACTCAGCTAAATCTGAACTGAAATCCTGGAACCAACTTGCAGGGATGGAGGAATGTTCCATTCTAAAATGAGTCACAGTGAAGAACAATTTAAAAAGCAGGGGAATACAAATGACCATGCTTGAATTTTAATGAGGATTGCATTGAATCTGTAGATTGCTTTTGGCAGGATTGCCATTTTTACGACATTGATCCTACCTATCCAAGAGCAGGGGATATCTTTCCATTTTCTGAGGGCTTTTTTAATTTCTTTCTTTAAAGATTCAAAGTTCTTGCGATACAGGTCTTTCACTTGTTTGGTTAGTGTTACCCCATGGTATTTAATGTTGTTTGTGACAATTGTAAAGGGTAATGTTTCTCTGATTCCTTTCTCAGCCCTTTTATCATCTGTATATAGTAGAGTTATTGACTTTCTTAAGTTGATCTCGTAGCTTGCCACTTTGCTGAATGTGTTAATCAGGTGTAAGAGTTCCCTGGTAGAGTTCTTTGGGTCATTTATGTAAACTATCATATCATCTGCAAACAGTGAAAGTTTGACCTCTTCCTTCCAAATTTGTATCCCCTTGACCCCCTATGTTGTCATATGGCAATGGCTAGAACTTCAAGTACAATTTTGAAAAGGAATGGAAAGAGTGGACAGCCTTGTTTTGTTCCTGATTTTAGATGAATTGCGTTGAGTTTCTGTCCATTTGGTTTGATGTTAGCTGTTGGTTTACTGTATATAGCTTTTATTATGTTTAAGTATGTTACTTGTGAGGAGCCGCCCTCGCTATCGCTATTGCCGTTAGAAGATGGTGCTGACATCTGCTGTCAGTTGGAGTTAACCGTTAGAAGATGGCGCTGACATCTGCTGTCAGTTGGAGTTAACCGTTTAAGCTGTGCCTCTCCCGTGGCGTCATCTGGGGTGATGTGCAAACCACCAATCCCGGCTCTACACGTCTCACTCGGAGCTCCTAGGCTTATATAAGGGGCTGGGTTTCTTAGCTTGGGGTCTCCCTCTCAGAAGCTGATCATCTATCTCTCAAGATGTATTAAAGCTTTACTGCAGAAGGATCCGAGTGTTCTGCGTCGTTCTTGCTGGCGAGACGGTAGCGCGGGACATCTGGTGCCGAAACCCGGGAACTCTTCAACATCGCCGGCGCCGCGGGAGACCCCTCGGAAGACGGGGCGGATTCAGAACTGCAGGGACGTAAGTTCAGAGAGGTATGCTTTATCCTGAACACCCCCTTTCTCGACTTTGGCCTTAGTTTGTCATCACCGTGGGATGGGTCAGTGGAGGCTTTGGTGCTAGTCCTGTTTGTCCTTCTCCTTCATCGTGGCTGGTGCTGACAGAACGGTGCTGTCAGTCTGGTGCTGTCAGTCTGGTGCTGTCAGTCTGGTGCTGTCAGTCTGGTAACGGAGTTGAGCGCCGTTTTTTAGATAAGCCGCCAGCGCGATGGGGTTGTCACAGTCAGTGGTTACTGCCCTACAGACTGTGCTAAAACAAAGAGATCTTAAAATTGCACCACGAACACTTCAAAATTTTGTGAAGGAGGTAGATAGAGTGGCACCATGGTATGCTTGTTCCGGGTCCCTCACTGTGGCCTCATGGAACAAGCTAGGTAAAGAACTAGACAGGAAGCATGCAGAAGGAGATCTCCACTTAGGTACCAAAGCCATTTGGAAGCTAGTTAAAAACTGCTTGGAGGATGAGGCCTGTCACCCTGCTATAATAGAAAGTCAGGGAACCTTAGAGGAAGTTCAGGATAGCATGTCAGAAACTGAACGGAGTGAGAGAATGGGAGCTCGCAAAAGGAAAGACATGTCTAAGAAAAAAGGCCCTCCCCAAGAAGTTAAGAAAGGGAGAGAGAGAAGGGAGTGATCATTCACCCCCTAACAAATCTAAGAAAAAGAAAAAGCCAGAATCTAGTCTATACCCTACAGTAGAGCTAGAAGCCTTGGAGCTAGATAATTCTGATTCTGACACTCTGTATTCTAGCGAAGAAGGTGGTCTAGAGGAGGAGGTGGCACGGTATGAGGAAGAAAGATATCACCCTGATAGACACCGGCCACTGAAAACAAAAATGAATGTGAGGCCACCGCCTATAAATCCGGCGGGCTCACACCCCTCAGCGCCTCCGCAGTATGAGCTTCGGCTGAATACTGGTACTGACTCCTTTTTACCTTTAGAGGAACGGAGAAAAATACAAGTAGCTTTTCCAGTATTCGAGAATGTGGAAGGCGGAAGAGTACATACTCCCGTAGATTACAATCAAATCAAAGAATTGGCCGAATCCGTTCAGTAATTATGGGGTCAATGCTAACTTTACCACAATACAGGTAGAAAGGCTTGCTAATTTTGCCATGACTCCCACTGACTGGCAGACGACAGTGAAAGCAGTGCTTCCCAACATGGGACAATACATGGAATGGAAAGCTCTCTGGTATGATGCAGCCCAGGCACAAGCTAGAGTTAATGCCACGGCTGAAGATGAGAATCAGAGGCAGTGGACATTTGAAATGCTGACAGGTCAGGGTCAACATGCCCTTAATCAAACCAACTACATCTGGGGTGTCTATGGTCAGGTGTCGGCCGCCGCTATTAAAGCATGGAAGGCCCTCACAAAAGGGGAGAGTCCAGTGGACACCTTACAAAGATTGTCCAAGGACCCCAAGAGCCATTTTCAGACTTTGTGGCCAGAATGACAGAGGCCGCCAGTCGCATCTTTGGTGATTCAGAACAAGCTATGCCCCTGATTGAGCAACTTGTCTATGAACAAGCAACCCAGGAATGTCGAGCGGCTATCGCCCCTCGCAAAAGCAAAGGTTTACAAGATTGGCTCAAGTGTGCAGGGAGCTGGGGGGACCCCTAACCAATGCAGGACTAGCTGCCGCCATTTTACAAACGCGCAGGCGTAGAGATTTATCTAGTCGAAAAGTTTGTTTTAATTGTGGGAGAATGGGGCACCTTAAGAAAGATTGTCAATCCCCTGAAAGAACAAGAGAACTGAAGCTTTGCCATCGTTGTGGTAAAGGTTATCATAGGGCTAGTGAGTGCAGGTCAGTCCGGGATATGAAAGGGAGGCTTCTGCCCCCTATTGAAGAACCCAAGGTACCCCAATCAAAAAACGGGTCACGGGGCCCATGGTCCCAGGGCCCTCAGAAATATGGGAACCAATTTCAGAAAAGCAATCAAGAGGAAGTAGAGGCTTCCAAGGAACCCCCGGAATGGACTTGCGTGCCGCTTCCGACTTCTTACTCATGCCCCAAATGAATGTTCAACCGGTCCCAGTCCATTCCCCTGGACCTCTGCCCCCTGCCACCATTGGGCTTATTCTGGGCCGTGGCTCCTTAACTTTACAGGGACTCATTATATATCCTGGAATTGTTGACCCGTATCATAAAGAGGAGATTCAAGTTCTCTGTTCTAGCCCTCGGGGTGTATTTTCTATAAAGCAGGGAGATAGAATTGCACAACTGGTGTTGCTGCCCTCCCTCGGGGATGGAGAAACCTACACTTTACAAAAAAGGGCTATGGGATCTTCTGGAAGTGATTCAGCCTATCTGGCTATACCCCTAAATGAGAGACCTACAATAAAATTGTTAATTAATGGAAAAGAATTTGAAGGGATATTGGATACGGAAGCAGACAAAAGCATTATTTCACTCCATTGGTGGCCGAAATCTTGGCCCACTGTTGTTTCATCTCATTCTCTACAAGGTCTTGGATACCAGTCCTCTCCTGCCATCAGTGCCTCAGCCTTAACCTGGCGGAATGCTGAGGGCAAACAGGGATGTTTTACCCCCTATGTGTTGCCACTCCCTGTAAATTTATGGGGACGGGATGTGTTACAAGCCATGGGCATGACCCTAACTAATGAATACTCCCCCCAGGCATCAGCCATTATGGCAAAGATGGGGTATACAAAGGGTAGAGGCTTGGGTAGGCAAGAACAAGGCAGAATAAAACCCATTACACAACACGGAAATCGGGGTAGAAAAGGACTGGGTTTTATTTAGGGGCCGTTGAGGCTTCACGACCCATACCATGGAAAACAGAGGAGCCGTTATGGGTCTCTCAATGGCCTCTATCCTCTGAAAAATTAGAGGCTGTCACAAGATTAGTGCAAGAACAGGAACGGCTGGGGCATCTAGAGCCTTCTACCTCCCCATGGAATACACCAATTTTTGTTATTAAGAAGAAATCTGGGAAGTGGAGATTACTCCACGACCTGAGGGCCATTAACAATCAGATGCATCTTTTTGGCCCTGTTCAAAGAGGACTTCCTTTGCTTTCTGCACTTCCTCAAGATTGGAAGCTTATTATTATAGATATTAAGGATTGTTTCTTCTCTATTCCACTTTACCCACGGGATAGACCAAGGTTTGCCTTCACTATCCCTTCTCTTAATCATATGGAACCAGACAAGAGATTTCAGTGGAAGGTACTGCCGCAAGGCATGGCCAATAGCCCAACAATATGTCAGCTGTATGTGCAGGAGGCTTTGGAGCCAATTAGGAAGCAATTTACATCTTTAATCGTTATCCATTATATGGACGATATTCTTATTTGTCACAAAGAGTTAGATGTTTTACAAAAGGCTTTCCCCATGCTGGTGGCTGAATTAAAACAGTGGGGATTAGAGATTGCCTCAGAAAAGGTTCAAATTGCAGATACAGGGCTCTTTTTGGGCTCAATGATTACTCCCAAAAATATAGTTCCTCAGAAAATAGAAATTCGCAAAGACCACTTACAAACATTAAATGATTTTCAGAAACTTCTGGGAGATATAAATTGGTTGAGGCCCTTTTTAAAAATTCCATCTGCTGATCTAAAACCCCTCTTCGATCTCCTGGAGGGTGAGCCTCATATCTCCTCACCCAGAAAATTTACCCCTGCCGCCCACCGAGCCTTACAGATGGTGGAAGAGGCCTTACAGGAAGCACAATTACAACGTATTGAGGAGTCACTACCTTTTAATCTGTGTGTTTTTAAGACAGCTCAATTGCCAACTGCAGTCCTGTGGCAACATGGACCATTACTTTGGATTCATCCAAATGCTTCCCCTGCTAAGATTATTGACTGGTACCCTGATGCTGTTGCACAGCTCGCACTTCGCGGAATAAAAGCAGCTGTTACACATTTTGGCAGGGATCCTGATTCCTTGATTGTGCCTTATACTGCTGCACAAGTTCAGACCTTGGCAGCCACATCTAGTGATTGGGCAGTTTTAGTTACTTCCTTTTCAGGACAAATTGATAATCATTTTCCAAAGCATCCAATTTTACAGTTTGCCCTAAACCAGGCTATAGTGTTTCCACAAGTGACAGCTAAAGACCCACTCCCAGATGGGACTGTGGTGTACACTGATGGATCAAAAACTGGTATGGGAGCTTATGTGGTCAAGGATAGGGTTATATCTAAACAATATAATGAAACTTCACCTCAAGTTGTAGAATGTCTGATAGTACTGGAGGTTCTTGAGGCTTTTCCAGGACCCCTCAATATTGTATCAGATTCCTCTTATGTGGTTAATGCAGTTAATCTCCTTGAGATAGCTGGAATAATAAGATCCTCCAGCAGAGTTGCTAACATCTTTCAAAAGATACAAGCTGCCTTGTTAAATAGGAGATTTCCTGTTTTCATTACCCATGTCTGAGCACATTCTGGACTCCCAGGTCCCATGTCCTTAGGGAATGACTTAGCGGACAAGGCTACAAAGCTGGTGGCCGCTGCCTTGTCTACCCATGCACAAGCAGCAAAAGAATTCCATAAGCGCTTTCATGTGACGGCTGAGACCTTGCGTCGCCATTTTGCTCTATCCAGGAAAGAGGCTAGGGAAATTGTTACTCAATGCCAGAATTGCTGCGAATTCTTACCTACTCCCCACATGGGAATAAACCCACGTGGCATTAGACCATTGCAGATGTGGCAGATGGATGTTACTCATATTCCCTCTTTTGGAAGGCTTCAATATGTTCATGTTTCTGTTGACACCTGTTCTGGCGTAATGTTCGCCACACCCCTAACAGGGGAAAAGGCCTCATATGTGATTCAACATTGCCTTGAGGCCTGGAGTGCTTGGGGAAAACCCAGAATTTTAAAAACAGACAATGGACCAGCATATACCTCTCAAAAATTCTGACAGTTTTGTCGGCAAATGGATGTTACCCATCTAACTGGCCTACCTTATAACCCTCAAGGACAGGGCATTGTGGAACGTGCCCATCGTACACTCAAATCATATCTGATTAAACAAAAGGGGAGTATTGAGGATGTTCTACCCTCGGTACCAAGAGTTGCTGTATCCATGGCACTTTTTACCCTTAATTTCTTGAACTCTGATGCCCAAGGCCACACTGCGGCCGATCGCCACAGTTTAGAGCCTGATAGGCCAAAAGAAATGGTAAAATGGAAAGATGTCTTGACTGATCTCTGGAAAGGCCCGGATCCTATTCTTATAAGATCCAGGGGAGCTGTGTGTGTTTTTCCACAGGAGGAAGAAAACCCCCTGTGGATCCCTGAAAGACTCACTCGAAGAGCTCCTTCACAACTCCAGAATAAGAAGGATGGAGGCCAAGTGGGTGATGAAGACTCTCCTACTCGGGATGATGGTTCCTAGTATGATGGGAGAGTTACGGTGGGCCATCATGTCTATCTTCCCCCTACCGATGCCAGTGATGCAGAATGCCCAGGTGTTCCCTAGCTTTTTCACAACTAATAGAGAGTTGGGGCTTGCCTTTTTGCCTTTAGATCCTCAGATACAGAGTTTTCAGGATGAGAGAACCTTGTCATTAGTAGGAAGCTTATGCTTTACTGTGATTTCTTCATTAAAGGATAATTTTATTCATATGGATCCAGAAAGATCTAATGCTAATCCTTTTGAATTAATGGAAGCTGTACTGATCTTTCTCCTATGATAGTGAGAAGGGACAGATTACTTTTGATTGGAAAGGGGCATTAGGCAACAGTCTGAGTGAGGGACAGAGCTATGGATCATCTGATTGGTCCTCCTCCAATGTTAAGTATACCCCTTTTAAGAGAACTAATTATTCAGCTGCCCTTTATTTGGGTTGCTCTGCTTAGAATTGTTTTTATGCATCATGCTGGGATGCTATTAAGCACCCTTTTGCTTTGGTAATGCGCATGCCTCGATTTGTTCCAGTTCCTGTTGAGACGCCAAGTAATTTGAGTTTGTTTAGGGAAAAGCGAGATTTTTGGGATCTCTGCTATTATTGTGGGCCTGATAGCCACCGCCGAGGTTACTGCTTCGGTTACCGCCTCGGCCCTTGCACTTTCTGCCACTGTGCAGACAACTCAAACCGTTAATGAACTATAGGCCACTGTGACCATGGTCCTAGATAAACAGGCCACTGCCAATTCTCAGATACAAGGAGGCCTGATGTTGGTAAACCAACAGATTAATTTGGTTCAGGAACAATTGGATATATTGTGGCAGATGGCCCAATTGGGATGTGAACAAAAGTTGCCTGGCCTTTGTGTCACTTCAGTACAATATGAGAATTTTACAAGAGCAGCTAACCTGTCAAAAGCTCTGTTTCAACATTTATTACAGAATTGGACTTTTGAGTTTGAGCAGACACTCCGTGAGTTGAGAGTGGCGATCCTGCAAGTGAATTCGACGCGTCTGGATCTTTCTCTGATGGAAGGCCTCTCCTCCTGGATTTCATCTGCATTTTCTTATTTTAAGGAATGGGTGGGGGTGGGATCATTTAGCCTAGTTCTCTGCTGTGGAATAGTGTTGATGCTTTGGATGGTGTGTAAGCTCAGAGCCCAAACAAAAGAGACAAAGTGGTGGTGGCACAAGCACTTGCTGCCTTAGAACACGGAGCCTCCCCTGACATTTGGTTAACCATGTTAAAGCAATAGGTCGCTGGCCTCCCAGCTCTTGCACCCCACGAGGCTAGTCTCATTGCACAGGATAGAGTGGGTAGGCTTCAGCAGCCCAAGGAGTTGCAAGGCTAAGCACTGCACAGGAGAGGTCTGCGGTATAACGACTTTCTCCTGGGAGATAAGTCATCTTGCATGAAGGTTCTATGTCATGATCTCCTTCCCCCAGAAAAACGACATCGGACTGGTCAGGGCTCTCTCTGGGGATAAGACCCTGGAGAGGAGCTTTGTACATGTTCCGAATTTGCACATGGGGATTTGACCTCTATCTCCACTCCAAAGTTGTGGGTGTCCTATTGCTTCAGAAATAAATGAATAGGGGGAGATGTGAGGAGCCGCCCTCGCTATCGCTATTGCCGTTAGAAGATGGCGCTGACATCTGCTGTCAGTTGGAGTTAACCGTTTAAGCTGTGCCTCTCCCGTGGCGTCATCTGGGGTGATGTGCAAACCACCAATCCCGGCTCTACACGTCTCACTCGGAGCTCCTAGGCTTATATAAGGGGCTGGGTTTCTTAGCTTGGGGTCTCCCTCTCAGAAGCTGATCATCTATCTCTCAAGATGTATTAAAGCTTTACTGCAGAAGGATCCGAGTGTCCTGCGTCGTTCTTGCTGGCGAGACGGTAGCGCGGGACATGTTACTGTTATCCCAGATCACTCCAAGACCTTTATCATGAAGGGGTGTTGGATTTTGTCAAAGGCTTTTTCAGCATCTAGTGAGATGATCATGTGATTTTTGTTTTTCAGCTTGTTTATATGGTGGATTACATTGACGGATTTTCATATGTTGAACCATGCCTGCATCCCTGGGATGAAACCTACTTGATCGTGGTGAATGATTGTTTTGATGTGTTCTTGGATCCGATTTGCCAGTATTTTATTTAGTATTTTTGCATCAATATTCATGAGGCATATTGGTCTGAAGTTCTCTTTCTTAGTTGTGTCTTTGTGTGGCTTGTGGATCAAGGTTATTGAAGCCTCATAGAAAGAGTTTGGCAAAGACCCTTCTGCTTCTATTGTGTGGAATAATTTGAGAAGATCTGTTATAAGCTGTTCTTTGAATTTCTGGTAGAATTCTGCACTGAGGCCACCTGGACCTGGACATATTTTGGTTCAGAGATTTTTATGACTGCTTCTATTTCCGTAGGGGTTATAGGTCTATTTAAATTTCTTATCTGTTCTTGATTTAATTTTGGCAAGTGATAGCTATCCAGGAAGTCGTCCATTTCCTTTAATTTTCAAATTTGTGGAGTACAGGGTTTCAAAGTATGACCTGATGATTCTCTGAATTTTCCCAGAGACCGTTGTTATGCCCCCATTTTCATTTCTGATTTTGTTAATTTGCATGTTCACTCTCTGCTGCTTGGTAATTATGGACAAATGTTTGTCTATCTTGTTGATTTTCTCAAAGAACCAACTCTTCGTTGCATTGATTCTTTGTATTGTTTTCCTAGTTTCCACTTCATTGATTTCAGCCCTCAATTTGATTATTTCCTGGCATCTACTCCTCATGGGGGAGTTTGCTTTTTCGTGTTCTAGAGCATTCAGCTGTGCTGTTAATTGTCAGGTATAACTATTCTCAGGTTTATTCATGTGGGCACATAGTGCTATGAACTTCCCCCGTAGCACAGCTTTCAAAGTGTCCCATAGGTTTGGGTATGTCTTGTCTTCATTCTCATTGAATTCTAGGAAGTCTTTAATTTCTTTTTTGATTTCCTTTTTTGACCCAGAAATGGTGCAGTTGTGCATTATTCAATTTCCACGAGTTTGTAGGTTTTCTGCAATTTGTGTTGTTGTTGAATTCTAATTTTAAAGCATGGTGGTCTGATAAGATGCATGGAGTTATTCCAATTTTTTAATGTTGCTGATATTGGATATGTTGCCAAGTATGTGGTTGATTTTTAAGAAGGTTACATGTGGTGGTGAGAAGAAAGTATATTCTTTTTTATGTGGATGAAATGATCTATAGATGTCTGTTAATTCCAGTTCGGGCATTGCTTCTATTAGACCCTTTTCTTCTTTGTTGATTTTCAGTCTGTTATTCCTGTCTAGTGGTGAGAGTGGTGTGTTGAAATCTCCCACTATATGTGTGCTTTATATGTGATTTAAGTTTTAGTAATGTTTCTTTTATGAATGTGGATGCCTTTGTATTTGGGGCATAGATGTTCAGGATACCTTCACAGACCTTGAAAGAACAATAATCAATTTTGTATGGTAAAACAAAAGACCCAGGATAGCCAAAACAACCCTGTTCAACAAAGCAGCATCTGGAGGCATCACTATCCCTGACTTCAAGCTCCATTATAGAGCTATAGTGCTGAAAACAGCTTGGTATTGGCACAAAATAGACAGGTAGAACAAAGGAATCGAATTGAAAACCCTGATATTAACCCACACACGTATGAATATGTGATCTATGACAAAGAAGCTAAAAATATACAATGGAATAAAGAAAGCATCTTCAACAATTGGTGCTGGCATAACTGGAGGCTGGCATGTAGAAGACTGCGGATTGATCCATGTTTATCGCCATGCACAAAACTTAAGTCCAAATGGATCAAAGACCTCAACATAAATCCAGCCACACTGAACCTTTCTCAAGTTCCTCTCAGCCATTTTAGACTCCTCTTTTGAAAATTCTCTATTTAGTTGTGCAGCCCACTTTTTAATTGGATCCTTTGGGGTTTTGGAGACTTGCTTCTTGAGTTCTTTGTAAATTTTGGAGATCACCCCTCTGTCAGATGTGGGGTTACTGAATATTATTTCCCATTCTGTGGGTTGCCTTTTTGTCTTGCTGACTGTGTCCTTTGCCTTACAGAAGCTTCTCAGTTTCAGTAGGTCCCATTTATTAATTGTTGATCTCACTGTCTGTGCTACTGGTGTTACGTTCAGGAAGCTGTCAAATTCGTTCAAGGGTACCACCCACTTGCTCTTCTAAGAGGTTCAGTGTGGCTGGATTTATGTTGAGGTCTTTGATCCATTTGGACTTAAGTTTGTTCATGGCAATAAACATGTATCAATCTGCATTCTTCTACATGCAAGCCTCCAGTTATGCCAGCACCATTTGTTGAAGATGCTTTTTTTCCACTGTATATTTTTAGCTTCTTTGTCAAAGATCACATGTTCATACATATGTGGGTTAATATCAGTGTTTTCAATTCGATTCCATTTGTCTACCTGTCTATTTTTATGCCAATGCCAAGCTGTTTTCAGGAAAATAGCTCTATAACAGAGCTTAAAGTCAGGGATGGTGATGACTCCGGATGTTGCCTTGTTGAACAGGGTTGTTTTGGCTATCCCGGATCTTTTGTTTTTCCATACAAAATTGATTATTGTTCTGGCAAGTCGGGTGAAGAATTGTGCTTGGATTTTAATTGGGATTGCATTGAATCTGTAGATTGATTTTAGCAGGATTGCCTTTTTTACTACATTGATCCTACCTATCCAAGGGCATGGGAGATCTTTCCATTTTCTGAGGGCTTCTTTAATTTCTTTCTTTAAAGACCCAAAGTTCTTGCGATACAGTTCTTTCATTTGTTTGGTTAGCATTACCACAGGTATTTTATGTTGTTTGTGGCAATTGTAGAAAGAACTTTGCAAAGACCCTTCTGTTTCTTTTAAATTGAGTAATTTGAGAAGAATTGGTATAAGCTGTTCAGAACAATTTGAAAGGTAAGTAATAATGGAAAGAGCATGAGCTTGCTTGAAGAAAGAATCAAGTCTTGCCCCATTGAACCAATCAACCACACGCAATGCCACTCAAGTACTTTCATGAAACATGACAAATAATATTTCAAAATTTGTACGGAAATGAAATGTGCCAGAATAGCTAATGATTTGATGAATATGTCTGACAAGGCTTTGGTGTGGTGACTGTAGCTCAAAACTATTCATTTTCCCTAAATTAACCACAGAAGTCAAAACAGTAAGTAATGGGACTGTAACAGTCATTTCACTGGAAAGACCCAAGGTAGAAAAAGAGACACACAATTGTCTGCAAGAATAATAAATGACAAAGGTATCATTACAAAAGCGAGCAAAACAAAAGAAAAACAAAAAATATGGTCTAGGTATATCCAAGCCTGGCATCAAACTACACAAAGAAGCATTTTAAGGTCTATGATAAGACAAACTTAATAATAAATTCTGTTATTGTAAAACCATAAGCTTCAAACTTACTCATTGCATAGAATATATATTCTAAATAAGAATCACTTTCAAGATCATTTTGAAAACCTAAGGAAGGAAATGTGTTCCAGGTACCCTGCCTTACAATTTAAGATGGTGTCTCAAAAGAGCAACAAAAAATAAATTTTGGGGAAAAAATATGTTTAAATGTATTGATTCACATGGGAATAATGGGAGTATGATGAGCCAAAATATATAGATGGAGATGGAGAAAGATACAGACGTGTGCTCCAAATAAATGTGGTTCCCCATATCAAAATTTTGCAGCCATGAGGACAAACCTCTAGCAGCACAGGACTTAGAGGGGAGTGTACAGCATAAATGGTCTTGGATTACTCTATATGCGGTATAATATTTAATTCCCTGAGGTTGATGAGAGGGAGAAAACACACAATATTCAAGTCTTGAATTTCAATGTCACTCTCTGTCTCTAATATGCAGGCTGGCTCATTGGATGGTCACTGTGACATTCCAAACTGGGAATAACTGTGATTTTTTATGATTCTGTCTTGTTGTTTACTGAAGAAATGATTTTTGATGCTGAAAATATTACTCCCAATTTTCAGAGTTTTCCTCAAGGAAGGAGATGAGTATCTAGGTAGAAGAGAGAACAATGGAGAGAGAAATTATGGGTAGAGAGAGATGTATGCAGTAGAGAACAGGAGGTGCATGCAGAGAAATCAAGATGCATATGCATAGACAACTGAAAAGGGGATGAGCATGGTGTATGGGAGATGTACCTGAGTGTGTATGAAAAATCTGAGAAAAGAGAAAAGTGTGGAAGATGTAAGAAATGTAAGAAAAGTGTGAATAGATAAGTGGGTAGAGAGATATAACTGATGTAGCTGTACAGAAGAGAGACATGTATGTAAGAGACATTTATGTGGAAAGGAATATGACGGTGTGGTGAAGATGTTACGGTGTGATGACTTGTAACTGTGTAGAGACAAGACAGGTTAAGCTGTATAGAAAAGATATGTGACTGTGTGTAGAGAGTCATGGTTATGCTCGAGAAAGATGTATATATGTAAAGAAAGAGATGCAGTACCATTTAAACAATGTCATTGTGTGGAGACAGAGAGATTTTCCAGATTGAGTTTTTTTCATATGAAGTAAGGGAGAAAGTTTCCATCAAAAAATGTGTGCTTCCTTACTTTTCCCTCAGGTAGAAAATTGTAGTCCTAGTTGCTTTTTTTTGATCTAGTCCCACTTCTGTGTGTATGTCACAACCACCAATTTGTAAGGAAAATATTCAAGTTAAAGGATATCTCCCTAAAAATATGAGGGGTAGTATGCTTCCTGTACATGGTCTTAGAGTAGTGTCTCCCTAAGGCCACTGGTATTCAGGTAATTTCATTTTGCTGCTCTATGTGACACATAGTTACTCAATTGTATGGCGGGAAGAGGTTTGAAATCTGATCTGCAGCCAACTCTTCTAGCTCACTGAACATTGTTGAACTTTGTACTTTGCTTTGATTTTCTTTTTCCTCAGTATGTACAGAGAAAGATGTTTTAAGTCTCATAAAATGATCTTTTGCTTCTGTGTGTATGTCACACCTTCCAATTTGTCAGGAAAATATTCAAGTTGAAGAATATCTCCCTAAAAGTGGGAGGGGTAGTATGCTTCCTGGAAAATTATAGAAGCAGTACTTCTTCAGTATGGCATAAGTGACACATAAGAAATTTCACAACAATCTAATATCCTCAAATTGGAAAGATACTAATAGGCGCCCTAAGCATGCACCATGCCAATATCGAAATCAAAAATGACAGGGAAGCCACCATGTGGCTGTGCTTTGCTGGATGTTTATCAAGAAGTTGTGATGGGTTTATGTCTTTTGAAATTCCCATCAGATATGGCTGAACCGGTAATGTGCAAATGAGTAGAGGAAAAATTCTTAAGGCAGTCTTTCCAGAGTAATTATCTGGCATGCCTCAATTATACAGGATACAAATTAATATTTTCCTGGGTGTACAAATCATGGGCAGAGGGAATGATATACAGAATTTTCTAGTTTAGACATATATTTTTATTGTGCCCATGAATATAATCCACTCTACTCATTTAATAAATTAAATTTCTGTCAGCGTTATACGGAGATGGAAAATTGACATGTACATGGACAAAGTATGAGATGAGATATTGCAGAGGAAGCAATCTCTGGGTTAGATGAGTCACTTTTCTCATTTTGAAAATTAGTTACAGTTTACTTGTTTATCTAGTGAATACTTTGGTATTTACTACAACATATTCTAAGAATAGGTAGAATTTCCACTGTTTTTTCTTCATTTCTGTCTAGAAAATTTTATTGGGGAAGTCATACTCGAAGACCATTAGGTTTTAGTAATTACACGGTTGTCTTCCTTAATGAAAAATTGTGAATAAAATTCATTTAAAATATTCAAATAACTTACTTAATTTTTTATTTATTTTTAAGTTTAAATATAGATTAGAAACAAGGTTGCTTCACAAGTCAGTTACAGGTCCCTCTCCCTTTCCCGCCCCTCCCAGTTTGCCCTCCCCCCAAACCCTCACATTATCTGGTCATTTCCCCAGGGAGGGTGTGGCCCTCCATGGGGGTATCATAGTCTGTCATTTCATCCAGGACAGTGGATATACCCTCCCCAAAGATTTCAGGGTGAGAATGCATCTCACATTTTTGGATGGGAGTCCAAAGTACATGTGTATACTCAGGATGAATACTGATCTACTGCCCAAGACTCAATAGATTATATAGGCCCCCATTCAGGGGGTCTTGATCTGTCCCATGCTGGATTCCCAGGCTAATGCCTGGGATTCAAGAGTTAACCCTTGTCAGGTAAGCTGTTTCTGGGGATAAACCAGCCCAGTCTAGTCCCTTTGGTCATCAGTCCTCCCTCTCTGTTACTGGCTTTCTTGAGTTCAGCTCAGTGCTTAGCCGTGGGAGTCTGCCTCTTTTTCCATCAGCCACTGAATGAAGTTTCTGTTTCCCAGACTCTCTGCCCATGGGATTCTAGACTGGCACTCCCCAGATCTATGTCTAAAATCCATATATGAGAGAGTTCATGCCATGTTTCTCTTTTTGTGAATGTGTTACCTCCCTCAGGATGGTTTCTTCTAGTGTCACCCATTTGCCTGCAAATCTCAGGATTTCATTGTTTTTCTCGGCTGAATAGTACTACATTGTGTAAATGTATCACATTTTCTCTATCCACTCTTTGGTTGAGGGGCATCTAGGTTGCTTCCAAGTTCTGGATATTACAAATGACCATGGTGGAGTAGATGCTCTTGTTGTATGAATTTGCCTCTTTTGGATATATACCTAAGAGTGAAATTGCTGGGTCTTGTGGTAGATTGATTCCCATTTTCCTGAGGAATCTACATACTGATTTCCAAAGTGGCTGTACGAGTTGGCACACCCTCCAGCAGTGGAGGAGTATTCCCTTTTTACCACATCCTCTCCAGCATAAAATGTCTTTGGTGTTTTTGATTTTAGCCATTCTGACAGTAGTAAGATGGTATCTCAAAGTTGCTTTGATTTGCATTTCCCTGATGGCTAAGGATGTTGAGCATTTTTAACAGAAATTGCAGAGTGTGTTTGACTAGTTGGAAAATGGAAATGTATTGTTTAAATCTGGTTTTGTCAGTAAATATCTTGTTTTCTCCAATGATATTGATTGAAAGCTTTGCTGGGTATAGCAATCTTAGCTGGCATCTGTGGTCTCTTTCATAGAACATATATCCAGGACCTTCTGCCTCCATAGTTTCCATGGAGAAGTCAGCTGTAATTCTGATAGGTTTGCATTTATATGTAACTTGGCCTTTTCCCCTTGCTGCTCTTAACATTCTCTCTTTATCCGGTATATTTGGGGTCTTGATTATTATGTGTCAAGGAGATGTTTTTGGGGGGAGGTCCACAATATTTGGTGTTCTGTTAGCTTATTTCATCTTCATTGGCGTGTCTTTATTTATGTTGGGAAATTTTGTTCTATTATTTTGTTGAATTTATTTTCTGGCCTTTTGAGGTGGATTTCTTTACCTTCTTCTAAACTATTATTCTTTGGCTTGGTCTTTCCATGGTGACCCACAATTCCTGGATATTTTGTCTTAGGGATTTGTTGGACTTAAAATTTTCTTTGGAATGTGATTCTCATTCTCCTAGTGTACCTTCAATACCGGAGATTCTCTCTTCAATCTCATGTATTCTGTTGGTTATGATTGCATGTGTAGTACCTGGTTGTTTTTCCCAGTTTTTGTATTTCTGGGATTCCTTCAGACTGTGTTTTTTTTAATTGTTTCTAGTTGAGACTTAGGCCATGCACTGTTAAGATTTTTCTTGCAATTTTTGGATTGTTGTTTCTTCAATCTCTTTAAGGGGTTTTCTCATATCCTTTTTAAGGGCCACTATCATTTTCATGAAGTTGTTTTTATTGTCATTATCATCTGTTGATTTGTTGTAGGGTGTTCAAGCCTTTGTGTTATAGGGTCTCTGTCTCTGGCAGTGTCATAATGGTTTTTCTTGTGTTTTTATATTGTCTCCTTCCCATCCATTCTTGGAGGTGGTTCAAGGATGTGCACCTTACTCTCATGGTGGGTGTGTGACCACGGTTCCATTCTGGTGCATGTAGGCAAATTCAATGTTCTGGAAACTCTCCACATCCTGGTCTGGAAGATGGAGAAATGGACTACGATGCTGGGATGCTTTGCATCCCACTGGGATGCATGTGAGCCCCAGAGGTATACACCAGGAACAGGAGTGTGGCCTGGAGAGAGGCCCTGATGATCTTAGTCATGGGTGTGGAGCAGGAGACTAGGATGCTTGGGTGCATTGGTTCCTGGCATAGGGATGGATCCCTCTGCAGTGGCAGTCCCAAGCAGCAGCAGGCAGCCTGGAAATGGGCCCTGGTTTACCTGGAACCATGTGTGGAACAGGAGACAATTTGCTTTGGTTCCCACTGATGATCCTTTGGGTAGAGCAGGAGACTACTGTGTGCTGGCTCCCGACTCTTGGCTGGAAAATACAGCAGTAGACACAAAGCACAGTCAGCCAGTGTATTATTAGTTCCCTGGTGGAGCAGGAAACTAGGGTACCTTGGCTCCTGACGCCTCCTGGATGGAAGACCCAGTGTCAGTGCCCAGACACAAACATATGGCCTGGAAATGGGTTCTGTTTTACCAGGAGCAATGTTTTGTATAGCCGGAAACTAACACCCTGTTTCTACCCTCTCCATGAAAAGTCACTTGCACAGTTCCCAAACATGTTCTAGAACCTGGGCAGTCAAAATGCCAATATTGCTGCCTACTGTTTGTTTCTGTTATCTGGCTTGTATATGTTAGATCTTCTGGCCATTTGCCAACCAGGATATAATCCTACTGGTACTTTCCCCCTTAAAATCTCTGTCTGAAATGCAGTTGATTTTTCTCTGTGAAAGTATTACTATACATGTAGTCATAACAACCAATAAATACAGACACTAAATTTGACTGTGGTCACGTGAGGTGGTATTTGTGTCTTTACCCTGAATCCGTCTTAGATATAAAATATTGAAAGTACAGAATTCATAAAAATGATGTTTAAGGTGACAATTCACATCATATTAAGAGCTAGCTTTTTTAAAATCACACACACACACACACACACACACACACACACACACACACAAGAATTAGGTTGTCTTCCATTACATTAAAGGTTTCAATTACTATACTTCAGATGTATATATAAAACTAAAATTTTCATTAATTGTATATGCTGTATTGTGACAGAACTTTCTGATTTTTGTAAATGAGGAAAATCTATTTTTTAAATAGACCGATAGTGTATAATTTGCTGTTCCTTCATTATCGTATATCATAAGACTTTTATTTATGCTTTTGCAATCAAAATTTCTTACTCTTTTGAGAAAAATTTATCCAGGCTTCCCTTTGGTCCTAACACCAAGGAGAACAGAATAAAGACATGTATTGAGAAGGCCCCTCTTCAGATCATACCCAATTTAACTTTATCACGTGTTCTTCAGGGTTAATATTAATTCCATCAACTGACAGTTTCATGCCTATCTCCTCATTTTGACCACAAAGGAGATGAGGTTTCATCATATGAATCTGTTAATATCAATATATAAAGAACTCCCTCATACACGGAGACAATCTATCACTATGATTACTTGGGTCTTACATAGATTTTACCATCTCAGAGAAATCTACTTTCATTGGTGAGTCTTGGTTTGTTCCCTCCAGCCTGCAGAAGTTAAGACAGCCTCCTTCAAGCTATGTAAGAGCACCTTTGAACTGATCTTTCCATTTCACTATAGAAACCAGAACAGACAAAATGCCCACAGAGGAACTGTTCTCCCCTGACACTTCAGCATTATAAGGACTAAAGCAAACCACATTGTCTTCCAATACTCTTGAGCACCTCTTGGGATGATTTGCTAAGGTAGCAGCTGTAGTTTATACCATAAAGATGTGGGTTGGATCCTTTATATTAAAACAAATTGTGATAGTATTTTGGGGTTCTACTCCTCTTCTTTTCCTTTGAAGAAAATTTAGACTGTATTTAGTAACTTGCTCAATGTATAGCTATAGTGAGATAAGGGGGTGATTCCTTATAGACTTTCACCATCACTTCTTGATGGTATCAACACCCCTTTTAACTCTGGCTTCCAGAAGAATTTAATGATTTTCATTTTCCTAGTACACAGGGGAAGGTAAGGACAATTTTACCTTTGTAAAGTGGTGTGATATTAATGAACTTCTTCTAATGTCACATTTATGTGCATAAAATGTAGAAAATTATCACAGGTCTGTGTTGTAGGCTGCTGAAAGTTTCCTGGCATTTTATCAGAAAGAAAAATCAAGAAAGGTGTCCAAACAACAACCAAATCGGTTTTTCAATACAGGAATTCCTGGGCATGTTGTATTTGCAAATCTTCCCAGTGAAATTCACTGAAAATCAGTGAAAAAGTGGTTCAGTTTCAGACTGATAGTGGTTGGTGAATCTGCTCTAGGAAAATTAACTCTCATAAAGAGCTTATGCCTGACTGATCCCTATGAAGAAATAATTATACCAGGAGCAGCAGAGAAAATTGAAAGATCTGCCTAAATTGAGGTTCAACTCTTGAGACTGAAGAGCAGGGCTTCAAGCTTCATTTACAGTAGTGGACTCACCTGGCTATGGGGATGCCATCACCTGCAGGGATTTTCTTAAGACAATTATCTCTGATATTGAGCAGTTTGAATGCTCCCTACAAGGATAAGGTGGACTGAAGATACACCATATCTTTGATAACAGGTTACATTGTTGCCTCAACTTCTTCTCAATGTTTGGACATGGATTGAAGACCGTAGATGTTGCATTTATAAATAAATAGGAGTCTATTTGATTTCTTGGTACTTCAGCTGTACTGAAAATGACAGATGTCTTCATGATTCTATATCTAATTTTCACTAAATACGTCCCCAACTGGTTGTTATATGGTTTCAGCTCACTTGTTATCTGCAAGAACATAAGGATACAGTGCTCTTGTCATGTGACAACTTAGGCCTGTTCACTTCTGGAAAATACACCCAGGTATGTATGACTTTCCTATTCCTGTTGCATTGTCACTGTCTTCAATTTTAGAGGTTGCCATATAACTGCAGGATGTTAGAAAATTCTGTTAGTATGTGAATTCCAAAGCAAAATAACAAGAACAGAAATATAACATTATGAAAAAATACAATCACATCATTGTGACACAAATTGTCTATCACTAGTCCATGGCTCAAAGTCAGTACATGCTTACTTGAATGTCATCACTGTTTATCTGTGCCATACAAAGTTGAAGAAATACTCACTTATTAATCATAATGCCATTATTTTTTTAAATTAGAAAAATTCAATCTACAATTGCTTTTCATTATAGTCATTCTAAGTGTAAATTTCAGCTATATGAAAATATTTTCCTATTTTTCTGTAGCTGATCTCCAAAATAGTTTTGTCACAAACCCATATCTCCATTCACATGAAACCAACATCCATCAGGTTCTCTTTGCATCCCCATCAATCGTCATTGCATTTTCTTTTAAGTTTTCATGATTCAATTATTGCTGAAGGAACATGTGCACCTTTAACTGATAAAGCACATTTAACTGATACATAGTCTTCCTGATCCTCATTAATTTGTTTAACTTGTGTTTGTAGTAGATCACTGCAGTTTTAACAGTTAGAAGAAATCATACAGCATTATAATTCGTCATAGCCTTTACAAGAGCGTCTCTGGCAGTTATTCTTGGAGTAGGTGTCAATTGTCATTTTATAGGTAAAATGCTATTCAATTTTATGTATGCAACCTATTGTCTTCAAGCCTTTTTTACTGAATTTGAAATCCTTCGATGTTTCAACTCTTTTGAATGACTTTACTATTGAATTCACTAAAGAAGTATCTTTTCATAACCCTGATTTTAATGATTTTATCTTTTTTCTCATACTAAGAAGTGGAATTGGAAGATGATATGACAATGCTTGTTTTATGTAAAATAGTATTTTATATGCATATGGTATGTATACCATGAGAAATTCTTTCATAAAAGTATTTATAATAAAAGAGAAATATCAAGGCATAAGAATTATCTTAGAAAACGCATTTTTCTGAGGCTTATTGTTGCATATGCTGTGAACAGATTCCAGGAAAGGATCCTAGGGCAATGCATGTGAAAGACAATTACTTTGCCTCCAGAATGTCTACACACAGAGAGAGCAGTCTTCTCTAGCATGGGAATCTGAGTACAGGTGAATAAGAAAAGTTTTTGTGAATTTTTTCCAGTTTTCCATCAGCTTAAATTATCTCTCCATAACATTATTCAAAATTAAGTATTTAGCAAAAATTAAAAATCTCACAGTTTGTTCCAAAGAAAATACTGGAATACTGTTACAAATGGAGATGATGCATTTTCAAAATGTGCAAAGGCAAAATTTACTTAGGAAAACACTCACACTAGCATTCAGGAATGAACTTAGGAAATATGGCAAAGTTTTGATATATATGGTATTTCTCTTTCTTCTGGCTGTGAAAAAATTATTCAAAGAAGGTAAAGTTTGTTCACAGTACAGTTTGAAGGCACAGTCTATCATGGTAATGAGGGGAAATGTTGTTGTTTGAAGAGCATAAGGTATATGTTGATTTCACAGTAAGTAGAGAGAAGAAAGTCTGTGCTCAGTTAATTTTTTCCTTTGCTCTTTCTATTAAGAGTCCACCCCTGCCTTTCATATGGTAACAACTTGATTCACAGTGAGACTTCTGTCCAAAGTTGAAACACTTGGAAACCCTCATAGATATATCAAAAATGAAGAATGAAAAACACAAGTCTATATTGTAAGCTGGAAAATAATATATATTAATTTTAATTTAAAAATTAACCTTTTAACAAAATTTCATATTTTCAATGGTCAAAAAGTCAGAGAATGTTTTGATCCTTAGTTGTGATCATTTTGTGAATTTCTGGACATTTCCCTAGTGCCTGATTTCTCTTTAAACCTATAATGGCTCAATTTAATATGGAATCCCTTTTCTTGCTCTCCACTATTCTTCACCAAGCTTAATCTTACTGTTGCCCCATATACTCATCTCCCCTCCTCTTCTCTACTTGTCTTTCTCCTAACTCCATCTCTCCTTCACCATGCTCCCAATTTGCTCAAGATATATTGTACCTTTTCCCTATTCTAGAGGACCGTGTATGTCTGTCTTAGTGTCCTCCTTGATACCTACCTTCTCTGTCAGTGTGGATTGTAGGCTTGTGATACTTTCCTCTATGTGTAATATCCATATATGAGTGAGTACACACCATGTTTTTCTTTTTGTGCCTGGGTCACCATATTCAGGATAGTTTCTTTTAATTCTATCCATTTGCCGGGATAGAATAGTGGAATTTCAAATTTCAACTATTTTTTCTCTACTGATTAGTATTCCATTGTGTAAATGTGAAAAATTTTCTTGATTACTACCTTATATGACATCCTAGATCCTTCATTCCATATATGATGTAAGCAGAAGCAGAAAACCACAGCTAAACCCTGAACGGAACTCCTCGAATCCAGTTGCAGAGAGGGAGGATTAATGAGCAGTGGGGTTAAGAACGGGTTGGAGAAACCCCAGAGAAACAGCTTTCCTGATCAAGGGGTAGCTTATGGACTGCAGTCTGATAGATAGAAACCAAAATAGGACCAATCAAGACCCCCTGAACGTGCATGTTATTTAGGAGACCTGGGCAGATTATGGTGCCTCTGATAGTTGAACAGTATTTATCCGTAGTGGAAAATAGATTTTGGGAGCATATTCCACATAGAGGGATACTCTCTCAGACTAGACACACAGAGGTGGGCCTAGGTCCTGCGCCAAGTGATGAAACAGAATTTGAAGATTCTCCATGGGAGGTTTAACCTTCCCTGAAGAGTAGACAGAAAAGAAGATAGGGGGTCGGTGGTGGGCAAGGGAGGAGGGTATCCAGTGAGAACTTGGAATGACATAAAACAATATTGTTTCTAATTTAAAAAAAAGAGAGAAGAAAAATATTCATAGAATGCCCACCTTCAAAATGCATACTTAATCGTGAGCAAATAAATAATATATACCGTGACTGATATTAATGTCTATGAGTGTTGGTGAAATATTGATGCTCATAAATACTTTAAACATTTCAGAAAGCTGCATACCATTTAACCCATTAAATTAAGTCAGGACATGTATGAAGATAGAGGAGAGAATAGGGGGGAAAGGATGAGTAACACCAAACATGCTTGTAAATTCCAAATGCACATGTGTGTATTATGTATGTATGTATATGTATTATGTATGTGTGTATTATGAATGTATATGTTTATATTATTGTACTTATTGCTATATACAGATGATGATGCTCATTTCAGAAACTATAGATTTCCACCTAAAAAGTCTCAGGTAAAATTCCTATGTTTACTTGTTTTTCAGAGGCGACAGGCAAACTGATAAAACTATAAAGGTAATTGCCATCACTGATTGTTATGCACTAGAAGTTGATGACATGACCTGCTTGCTGAAGACACCATATAATTTAGGATTGACCAAGGAGCTTCATTGATTCTGGGTGCTTTTCATAGCACCTGAGATGCTTGCATATTGCTGAGGAAGAAAGTCACTAGTAGTGTTACCCTCCTGTGAATACTAAATTATAATGATCTTTGTATAGATAGTATAGAAGCAGAGGATTTTTAATTAGGTAAACAGATCATTAAATGGTAAATGGAAGGGGTAAACCAGCTTCTGGAGACTGGAGCTGTTTGAGAGAGGAGAGAGATGAGAGAGAGAGGGAGAGAGGAGGATGGAGACAGAGAGAAAGAGAGAGAGAGGGGAGGGAGAGAGGGACGAGGGAAGGAGGGAGGGAGGGAGACAAGGAGGGAGAGAAGAACAAGATAAGACAGGAAGACAAAGAATGAAGGATGGGAGGTAAGCAGGGCACTTTTATTTGTATTTTAATTGAAATTAAAAATAAACTTGCTTCACATGTCGACCCCAGATCCCTCTCCCTCCCCTCCTCTTCTGCCCAGCACAAACCACAGCAGCCTCCATCACATCCCCCTCCATTCCCCAGGGAGAGTGAGGTCCTCCATGGAGCATCTCCAGAGTCTGTCATTTCATGCAGGTCAGGAACTAGGCCATTCCCCATTTGTCCAGGCTGAGAGAGGATCCCTCAATGTAAGATGGGCTACGAAGTCCACTTGTATGTCAGGGATAAATACTGATCTGCTACCCAAGACCCCATTGATTGCTGAGGCCTCCTCACTGACACCAATAATCACGGAGTCTGGTTGAGTAACATGCTGGCCTGTGTGCCATCATTCTGGGTACCAAGAGCTCGCCATTGTTCAGATGATTTGGCTATGTGGCCTTCACCAGCCCAGTCTTGACCATCAGAGTATTTTTAAAGGAGAACATAGTGAATATGCACAGGTGGTGTTCTTAGTAAATGCTGCTGAAGGACGACACTGTCAGAACTACAAGGACAGGCTGCTACAGATGTCTGAATACTAAAAGACAGTACTGACATGGGCACATTTGTGGCAAAATTATTATTGGAATGACTAGAAAATTTCAGTTTGGCTTTAAAGCTTGACCCAAAGGGCACCTGACTATCCATATCTGGCCAGGAATGCATGGTAGAATTTCATGGTCCAATAGGAAGAAATTATAGCTATTATTTTGCTAAATGGACATAGTGTCAAATAACCCATTTTCGTGGTAATATTTTGTTTCTGCTTTAATAAATAAAGCTCACCTGAAGATCAGAGTGGGAGCTAGTCACTAGTTAGCCATAGAGGTAAGGCTTTGGTGGCACACCCCTTTAATATCTGCCCTTGGGAGGCAGAGACAACAGATCTCTGTGAGTTCAAGGCCACCCTGAACTACAGAGCCAGATGGTGGGTTATCCACCTTCAGCTCCAGTTCTTCGGAGTCACATGACTTTGACACTGACAGTAGAGACAGCTTTGATGTGGCTGGGTGGAGAGAAGAATGTAAGTTGGGAGAAAACAGTATCTAACATCATTCAGTATGGAGATTCATAGGAGTAAGATTACCCTTTGGTCTGAGGGTTCAGTAGAGGTAAAAGGTCTCTCTTGTCACTGGCTCCTTTACTTGTCTGTCCTTTCAGCATTTACCACAATATCTGACTCTGGGTTTATTAAACCCTATTTGAATTTATAATACAAACTCCCTAAACTCATATAACTCTACTGCTAAATTATTGCAAATTTCCAGACTTATCAGATAAATTACTCTTTGCTGTGAAGGTGGCTATCATACTGACCAAAATGTAGAGAATAAGTGACTCAGTAATGACCTGTAGGGTATCTGTGTCATCATCCTCATGACAAGGATCAGATAACATCATGGAAAAGGAGATGGAAATATTGTGTGAATAGATATAAGGGAGGATCAGAAAAAAATTTCTGCTCTTTATGACAAGAGCATGCCCTCATGAACCCATAAAAATTTGGTTGCCTCCATAAGACCTGTACATAATCAGGGTTCTAAATATCCTAGCATGAGTTTAGGGTTCATGAAACGCAAAACATAACAGAGGAACTCATTACAGTTATTTCCGTGAAGTCTATGAAGGTAGAGGCAATTATCCTTAGGGTCACAGGAACCAGTAGATCAATCATGTTCTAGATGAAAGTCCCACACATTATGAATATATAGACAGGAGTAACTGAATGTGGTTGGCTATGAAAAACAGAACAAAGATACTTGTAAGAATTTTTAAATGTGGGGTTGTTTCTAGAGGAATTAGGAAGACAAGTAAGTGGATGAACAATAATCAAATTGCATTTAAACTTATAAGAAATTTTCAAAGAACTAATAAAATTATTGTATTTGAAAATTTCATTTTTAATCATATTTATGTGTTCTGAATGCACAGACAAATATGCATGTATGCACTATTATTAGTTGAAAAGGAAATTCAGAGCCAAATAACACTAAGTAGGCAGCCACACATTTATTATCCATAAAAATTACTTATGCATGAAATGGAATGCACAGTTGTTCAAAGAATAAATAACAATTTCACACTAAAATTAAAATGTCTTTTTAAATATGGCATGAAGAATAAAAGATAGAGACTAGACACTGCAACTCTATCTTTCTTTCCTATTAAAGCATGATTTCTTCAGATTTTAGTGATATTTTCAAGGATTTTTGTGCATTTGAAAAGGAGCTTTACATGCCTATATTCCTCAAGATCATGTTTTCAGCATTGTATTTTCTGCCTCCTACATTCCTCCTTGAAACTCTATGTATTAATAGACATTTTTCTTCCTAATCCATCATAAATGCTGCGCTGAATTTGCTTCTGTCATTGGACGGGATTTGCACTGCTGTGTAATTGGTGGAAAGTCATTTGAAAGTTTCACAGCTTCTAAGGTAGATGGAACTGTTCGTCTATCATTGAGATGAAAGTGACACGTGTAGATGATACAAGGACTTGTTAATAATAAAACTCTAGATCACGGTTAACAGTTTCATGTCAACACAAGACACACTGCCTTTCAGCCAGTTCTTGCAGCAGTGACATCATAAAACATGCAGGTAAAGATTACTTTCATGTCAAGATGTGGAAAAGTAGCTTACTGCGGTAGCACTTGCTTTAAACCTGGAATTTGGAAAGCAGAAAACTATGAATCATTGTGAGGTTCATGCCAGGCAAGTGTACAAAGCTACTGCAAGGAAAGGCTCCAAAGTACACAGAGAACTCCTGTCTTAAAAATCCAAATGAAAAAAAATAGGTATAGATAAGTATAAACTTGAGCTGAACTCAAGAAATCCAGTGACAGAGAGGGAGGACTGAAGAACAAAGGGGTTAAGACTGGGCTAGTTTAACCCCAAGAATAAGGTGACCTGACAAGGGTTAGCTCTTCAATACCAGACTGATGCCTGACAATCCTGCATGGGACTGAACAAGACCCCATGAATGTGGGTGTCAGTGAGGAGTCCTAGGTAATCTATTGATCCTTGGGCAGTAGATCAGTATTTATCCTGGGTATACAAATGGGCTTTGGGCACCCATCCAACAATGTGAGATGCACTCCCACCCTGGACTCTCGGGGGAGCATCCAGGCCCTGCCATTGATGAAATGGCAGACTATGGATACCCCCATGGAGGGCCTCACCCTCCCTGGGGAAATGAGGGGATATTGTAGGGGTGGTGGAGTATGAGAGAGGTGGGCAGGGAAAGGGAGAGGTACCTATAATTGACATGTGAATGGTTCATCTTGTTTCCTAGCTTCTCTGGAGTTCTGGATTGTCTATTGTCTATCCTTTATTCTATGTCTAATATTCAGTTTTGATTGAGTACATATCATGTTTTTCTTTCTGTTTTTGGGTTACCTCACTCAGGATGAATTTTTCTAGTTCTAGTCATTTGTCTGTGACTTTCAACAAATGATCATTTTTAAGTGCTGATTGGTACTCCATTGGGTATATGTAGCAAATATTCTTTATCTATTGTTCAGTTGAGGGGCATCTAGGTTCATTCTAGTTCCTGGCTATTACAAATAATGCTGTGGTGAACATAGTTGAATACATTTATATGTGGTGTGAGTGTGCATCCTTTGGTTATATGCCGAAGAGTGGAACTGCTGGGTATTGAGGTAGATCAATTGTGATTTTCCTGAGGAACTGCATTACTGATTTCCAAAGTGGCTGTATATGTTTGTATTCTGACCAGCAATAGATGATTGCTGCCATTTCTCCATATCCTCTGCAATAAAATTTATCATTGGTGTTTTTGATTTTAGCCATTCTGACAGTTTTAACATTGTATCTCAGATGTGTTGTGATTTGCATTTCCCTTTTGGCTAAGGATGTTGAGGAATTCCTTAAGTGCCTTTGTGGCAACTTGAGATTCATTTATGGAGAATTGTTTATACCCAATTTATTATTTAGCTTATTAGTTCCTTTGTTTACAAGTTTCTTGAGATCTTTGTATATTTTGGAAGTCAGTCCTGTGTCATATGTGCGGTTGATGAAGAACTTTTCCCTATCTGTAGGATACTGTTTTGTCTTATTGAATGTGTTCTTTGCTTTACAGAATATATTCAGTTTCAGGAAGTTCCATTTATTAATTTTTAATCTTTAAGACTGTGATAATGGTGGTTTGTTCAGGAAGTAATCTCCTGTTCCAGTGTGTATAAGGGTATTTCACATTTTCTCTCCTAAGAGGTTCACTGTGACTGGATTTATGTTGAGTTTTCTGATTCATTTGTACTTATGTTTGGTTCAAGGATGCATGCATTCATGCATTCATACATACATACAAACATACACCCACATGAATATGGATCTATCTTCAATCTTCCACGTTGCACTATGAAGTTATTCCTGCATTATTTGTTGAAGAATCTTTCTTTTTTTCATTGTATAATTTAAGCTTTTTTGTCAAAATCATGAATTCATAGGTGTGTTGGTTAATATCAGAGGCTTTGATTCTATTCCACTGTTCTGCCTGTCAATTTTTGTGCCAATATCAAGATGTTATGATTACTATAGCTCCATAGTAGAGTTTGAAGTCAGGAATAGAGATGCGTCTGGAAGTTCCTGTATGTTACAGAATTGTTTTAGCTATACTGGGATTTTTGTTTTTCCATATAAGGCTGAGTATTGTTCTTTCAAACTCTGTTAAGAATAGGGTAGGGATTTTAATGGTGGTTTCAATGAATCTGTAGATTACTTTAAGTAAAATTGCCTTTTTTACTATAATGCTCCTACCTATCCAAAAGCATAGGAGATCTTTACATTTTCTTATATCTTCTTTAATTTCTTTCTTTAAATATTTAAAATCCTTATATACAGGGCTTGTACTTCCTTAGTTAGAGTTACCCCAAGATATTTCATGACGTTTGTGAGTAATGTAAAGGGAGATGTTCCTCTGAATTCTTTCTCAGCCTGTTTACCACATACATATGAGAGAACTACCGATTTTTTAAGTTAATTTTGTAAACTGTCTCTTTACTAAACATGTTTATCACCTGTAGGTGTACCTTGGTAGAGTTTTTCAGGATATTCATGCAAACTATCATATCACATGAAAATAGTGAAAGTTTTATTTCTTCCTTTCAAATTTGTATCTCCTTGATCTCCTAGAAGCTGGAAATTCTCCTTGAAGCTAGAACTTAATATACAGCGTAAAGTGATATGGTGATAGTGAACATCCTTGTCTTCTTCCTGATTTGGGAGAAATCATGTTGAATTCTCTCTATTTAGTTTGAGGTTGGATGTTGGCTTGTTATATGTTGCATTTATTATATTTAGGTATATTCCTTTTATCCCTGATTTGTCTACTCCTTTATCCTGAAGAGGAGTTGGATTATTTTGAAGGCATTTTCAGCATCTAATGAGATGATCACTGGGATTTATTTCAGTTTGTTCATATGTTGGATTGCATTGAAAAATTTTAGTATGTTGCACCATTGCAGCATCTCTGGAATGAATCTTACTTGATCATGGCGGATGATTTTCTGATGTATTCTTGGATTCATGTGGCATACATGCTACACGAAACTCTGAGGTATCAGGAAAAGAAAGACCAGATGTCCAGCTGTTTGTAATAAGAAGTGTTTTTATTTTGCCAGTGCTAAGCGGTCTCTGTCTTGTAGGATGGAGCAGTGTTATATATAGACTTACAACACAGTAGAGAAACCCCAGGTGAAAGAAAGCATGTTTTCCTCATGCTAGATGTTGATGTCAGTGGGGTAATGCAGGGGCAGTAATCCATGACTAGAAAAGAGGATGCACCTGTGGCTATCAGCTGAAAAACAACTCAGAGACACTGTGGGGACTAGGCCTCAACAGATTCAGTTTTCCATTATTGTATTAAGTATTTTAGTTTCCATACTCATGAGGGAAACTTACATGTAATTCTCTTTTTTATTTGGATCTTTGTGTGGTATGATAACATGGCAACTGTAGTCTTTAAAAAGAGTTTGGAAAGGACCCTTCTGTATCTATTGTATGGAACAATTTGAGGAGTATTAGTGTTAACTCTTCTTTGAAATTTGGTAGAATTCTGCACTGAAACCATCTGGTTATTGTCTTACTTTGGTGAGGAGACTTTTAATGACTGCTTCTGTTCCATTAGTGGTTATAGGTTCATTTACCTTGCTTATTTGTACTAATTACATTTTTGTATGCAATGCCTATCCATACAATTGTCCATTTCATTTAAACTTCCCAATTTTGTAGAGTACATCTTTTGAAAGTTTGACCTGATGATTATTTGTATTTTGTCATTGTCCTTTGTTGTGTCCCACTTTTCGTTTTTCGTTTTGTTAATTTGGAAATTCTCAATATGCCGTTTGGTTATTTGGATAAAGTATACTCTCCGGTGTTGATTTCTTCAAAGAACAATCCTTTGTTTCCTCCATTTTACATATTATTTTCTTTGTTCCACTTTATTGATTTCAGCCCTCAATTTGATTATTTGATGGCATCTAGTAGTACTAGCTGAGTTTGTTTCTTTTATCTAGAGATTTCAGTAGTGTTATTTCGTTCTGGACCCAGGTGTGAGTCAATTAGTCAGTCCATGAGAGTGTAGCCTTTCTGCAATTTGTGTTGTTCTTGAATTCTAACATTAAACCATGTAGATGTGGTAAAATACAGGAGTTTGTTCTAATGTTTTTTTTTATCATTTGAACTTTGTTTTGTTGCAGAGAATGTGGTTGATTTTAGAAAAGTTCCAGGGTGTGTTCACAAGAAGTTATATTCTTTGTGTTTGGATGGGATATTCCATAGATGTGTGTTAAACTCAAATTAGTCATAACTTCTGTTAGTTCTCTGTCAGTATTCTTTCTAGCAGGCTTGTCCATTGGTGAGAGTGGGCCATTGAGATCTCCCACTATAAATGTTTGGAGCTTTATGTGTGATTTGAATTTTAGTAATGTTTCTTTTATGCATGCATATGCCTTGTATTTGGGTCATGCAAACTAGGTAATTGTGGATGAAATTGCATTCAAACACTATGGCTTCTACTACCTAATTCAAGTGTTCAAGATTGGCTATCTTCATTAAGCATATTTTTTGTATACTTTTCACTTAATTGTTGTTTAGAAAGAATTTCTGTCTATGTAGTCCTGGCTGGCCTCAAACACAGGGATCCACCTAACTGTGTTCATTTAGTGCTGGGTTTAAAGTCGTGTGCATCCTTTAAAAGTCAGGGTCTGTCTCGACTCATTCTAATTATTAGCTTGAATTGTCTAACTTGAAATTCTACTGAATTAAATAATTAGTGACACACATGCAGTGATGTGTTTATTATACTCATGAAAACTAATATTCTAACAGGAATACTTCTTCTGACAAATATTACTGTATTAAAATCCAGATATGCATTAGGAGAAATGAATACCGATGCAGAAAAATCAAGCCTTTTCATAATGAAGGTTCAATAACTGTTGTACTGTTTGGCTAGTCCGTTTGAAGAATTGGTAATTCTTTCTAATTTTCTTCTTCCAGGATAACTGCAGCTAGAGACTTCAACATTTGAAAGTTTTTGTCTTTTTGTTTTTGAATAATTTATACTTCAGAAATTTTAGTCAATGAACCACTAGGCTTCTTTTGGATGTGATAGCATATGGAGTTTTGCCATTTCTGTTGTGGTTAAGCACATTTTGATATTAGAGAACAGTCTTTGTGTGTAAGACCTCCACCTGTGAATTTCAGGGGACACAATGGATCCTAACGAGTATAATTGTTGAAAGTCACACAGGCCTTTAATCCCAGCATTCAAGAGTAAGTGAAAACTCTATGTTAGTGTGAGGTCAATGTTTACTATGTATCAGTGCCAGCACTGCTACACTACATAGGAAGAATGTCTCAAAAAACAGAACAGCAGCAACAACACAAAAAACAAAATAAAAATAAAGACAGTAAAATCAAGAAAAAGGAAGTTTCAAATTGTGAACAGCTCTGGGACCACAAGTACTAAGGAAGATGATGCTATTAGATTGTAGTGCAAGGTCATCCTCAATCAATGATTGATTTCTGTGAATGAAATAGACTACAAGGTACACATTTGCAAAAATAACAACCACTAAAAACAATAGCAGAGACCTGAAAATGGCACAGCAAAAATCTCCTCACGTTTGGACACACATTTTAATTACTCCCCAGACAAAATCCTTCACATCGTGACTATCAATCATTATATATTTCCAAAACAACACACATTCTCTTTGTTCATAGAGATGAGCCCTGTCCAAGCTGTCCTTTTTATGTTGCCCTTTAACATCTTCTGTTTACCTCTTGCCCCTTGCCTCAACATCCTGCCAAACGTTTTACATTGTTCACTGGAGCATTACGTATTCAGAATTTAAGGAAAATTTAACAAGATTAGAATAAGCCATATATCTCAAAACAGTATCAGATGACCTGAAGATAATTGCCAGTCTTAATTTTCCTTCTCATTGTGTTACTGTCCACTTTCTCTCCATTGACATAGTATTCCTTTTTATGATCAAGATGCTTCATCAAGGAAGCATCTGGGTTGAATTGGAGATAAGTGCTGGTGGTGAGCTGGAAGTCCATCTATCACTCAAACAATGTGAAATCTATGTTTACCAGTTTTGATTGTTTGCTTACTTTTCTAATCTAGTTAGGCAGCATCTGTACACATATACCTGGATATCCTGGTCTTCCTATGCTCCTTGTCTGTGTCACAACTGGAGACCCTCCTGTGATTAATATAAAAAATGTCATGACTGCCCCACCCAGGTACAGGAGGTCTGATACAGTCTCATTCTCAAATCAATTAGTATCATAGAATGACACAATGAAGCCAGGCAGTATAAAAGAAAATCAACTTGAACAGAACCTCAGATGTAGTAGAACAGTGCAGTGGAGAGTTATCAGCTATCAGTGCTTGCTGGATACTCCCTTGAAATTCTCCTTAGCAAGATGCAAGTATGGTGAAAAAATTTTCCTTCCTTGAGCCCTTGAGTATGTCAATGTGTTTATGTGATTATTTGTAGGTTGTGTCTGCATCACAAGTATGGGGATGTCTCAAAGATATACACTAGTATTTTGGACAACCTTTCTGAGTTTTAAAAATCTGAAAAATTTCAATGATAATCATGCTTGATCATTTTATTGACAATTACTGTTTACGCTGTGAACTTAAGGTTATTGGTCCCTTACTTTTAATATTTTTCTGATGAGAGTGCCATACTGTAGAAACGGAGACAGGGTGAATCTAAAAAATGAGGGCCAACAATAATAACTTCATCTATTACTGCACACATTACTGTTTTCTTTATTCAGGTCTTCCCATCTTAATCCCAGAATTTTTCTTTGTGTGGTATGAAGTGTTGTTGCATTTACATCTTCTCTTCTTGTAGGAGTATAATGAAACAAGAACTCTTAATTAATAAGGGAACCATCTTTGACAAGACTCTGGGTTGATCTTTTACCTTAATTACCTGTCTCTACTCTTTTCAATTTATAGCTTTAACACATTAAAATTTGCTTTTATAGATCTTGAGGTCGCAAGAGAGATACTTCAATGACAAGGTAGAATAATTTTAAGGATTTAAGGAAAATGACTTCCAAGCTCAGATAATCCATTCATTAAGGCCAAGCCACCAGTAAATGACTCAGTATTAGACAATATGGAAATTATTCCAACCCATGTTTCTCCTATGCAGTGGGAAGAACCTATAACTCATCAATTGCTCAGCTTAAATTTCCCCCAAATGACAATGGCTCCTGTGGAGAGCAGGAGATGTATAACCACTGGTTTATGTTCACCTACTGGTTGAACTCAGAAAATCAGAGGAAAGAGAAGCTGGTATTACTGGAATTTCTCAAAACTGGGCACTGCAAGATAATGTTTCACATGGGGAGATGCTTAAGAAAGGAATCAAGACAGCCATTTACATTTGGGGAAATGTAGGAAGGTTTTGTAATTTTTAATTTGTGACACTGTACTACAGCTCCTCCCCCAAGTATTTCCAGTACAGACTATCTACTGCTCTATGTTAATGTGTGAAAACATAAAGGAGCCTATGGATTTTTTGATCAATATAAGTATGTATGATATATTTAATGGTGCCAGTGTGACTTGGAGAAAAAAAAACAAATAAAACCTTCAAGAATTTAGAAGGGATAACTTGGGAACTGGAGATAGCTCATTTAGGGAGTTGCTTATATTTTAATCATTTTAAATACCTGAGAATAGGACAAGAAGGCATCAGACTCAATTTGTATGTAAAAAACAAATAATATTTACTCTTCAGTAATACAGAGCATGTGGGATCAACAAAATATGCCAAATGCAAGAAGAGTATGCAAGTTTCTTTTAAGCACAGCTAGAGAAACCCCAGGAACTTTTTTTTTATCTGCAATAACATTGGTTAAGGAATCAAAGGTTCCATTAGTACAAATCTGATTGCCTATGTTTCCCATGTTTGAACATATTAAGACAAATCTGGGCATGTTTCAGGATGATTGCATGAACTATCCTTTTTTGGTCATTGCCTTGATATAATGTGTGGGTTTATGTGCTGTTCCCCTAGTCTGTGTTGTCAGTTATGTTGTTAAACAATTACACTTTTTTAAAGAAAACAAACTCACATCAGGTTGCAAAATATAGGAAAATTGTGCCTGGGAGGCAGAAATGGGGATCTAATTGGCATAACATTTTTCTAAATTGTCTATTACATGTCATTAATATCCACTTTCTATAAAAGTGAAGTGGAAAGTATGATTTCTGATGCTGAAATACAGTTCTAAGATGCATATCCAAGAATACACACCCAAGAGAAGTACTTTGATATATAATGGTGCTTCAATACAAATTGGGAAAACGAAGACTAAAATAAGTGTAATTGCTTTGGAATTTATTTCAATGTCTATGTTTACATAATTCTGAGTCACTGTTAAATGTAGAGATTTCCTTGGAAACAATGACTCAACTCTTGAAAATATAGTCTTAAGAGTGACTTGAGAAATCATACTATTGAAAGCCAGAATTAAACAATTAAAGATGAGAGATGGAAAAATGAGCTAACCCAGAGTCCAATGATCCTAAGCAAACAGTTGAGAGCAGGTTTTCTATCATCCACAAATTAGATGATAATTATCATCTGGCTTTGTATACAGTTTCATACCTCCAGGAAGGGACCAAATCTCCTTTCCTGAGAACATGTCCTTAAAGAAGTCATTAAGATATGAAACAAAAGCATTCATATACAGCTGCAGCTCTGCACAAAGCAAGTACATCCCTGCAGATCCCCTAAAAGTGCAGGGGGTGTACAGTGGGATGGCTTCTTTCACATAGTTTCATAGATGGTTTACTTCCACAGGCCATAAGGCCAGTGAAAATAACCACAATAATACCTGAACACTACTGAAGAATATGACATTGTTAGGGTCCTGGAAATGGAATGGAATCCCTATTCACTATATGAAAAGATCACAGATTATCTCTAGGCCAGATCATCCCACAGACTGCCAGATTTGTGATTCAAACTCCACATTTGATTGTCACCAACACAGACTCCACAAAGATTTTAACACACACAAATGTGAGGAACATTCCAGTACCATGGAATATTCCTATAATCTTTTAGTCTACCAGAGAATACAAAAGAAATCGTGGTTATTTTTCTGCACCATTATCCCTGAAGGACTACATATTCAGTCAGATCTGAAAGTACAGTAGGTCATACACAAGTGAAAGGATACTTCACACGTTTATAGGGGAATTCCTGTGTATATGTCAATAAAGCACTGTTGGCCAATAGGGAATCAAGATAGGTGGGACTAAGTGTCCAAGAGGACTCTCGGTCAGAGAAACTCAGGGAGTCGAGATACAATGCCAAGGGGTAGGAACCCTGGAAACTTCTCTGGTAAGAGACATACTTAGATTAACAATTATTGGGTAATTACTTAAGTCAGTTCCAGCCAGTAAGAAACAAGCGAGGCCAACAGCTTATTAATTAATATAGCCTCCTCTGTGTTTATTTGGGACTGATTCAGCTCTGGAACCAGGCTGGCGAGAAGGCTTCCCTCTATAAAATGGTGATCAGAAGTGGGATCATGCATTTCCACACAGAATGACAAAAGCTTTAAAGGAATGTTAAAAACAAAAAACGGAGAAAAGCATGGATTTTTGGTGGCAGCATTTTTTGTCAGGTGGGCTCTGTTTTGCTATCGACAAGCAGAGACTCGTGGCTCACTTAATGGTGGCTTCCTGACTCCGCAGAAGCAAAAGAAAAAAAACCAACAAGGTTCTTTTAAGAGGTTCTGCTAACAATTGAGAAGTTGTACCCATAGCTGGAAGTAGCAGCAACCACATCTCCAAGGTGACCGCTTTTGCAGGATGTCAGCATAGACTGAGGCAATGAGCTGGAATCACGCTTACAACTACCATCTTGGAAAAACTGCAGTTTAAACAGCTGCAATTTTAACAGATAAGACATGTTGCCAGAAAAACATAAAGATTTACAGTAAAGTCAGACTTGGATGAAGAAAAACCCCTAAAGGTTTACAGTGTGTTTAAAAATATATGTAAGATTGAGAGAGAAAAACAAACGGCATAGTGGTAAATAGAGAATCTGACTGTGGTGGCACATGCCAGTAGGATTTGCTGCAGAGGCAGAGGCAGGCAGGTTTCCAAAAAGAAACCCTGTCTCAGGGAAAAATAAATAAAAGTAAAAGAAATAAAGTAATAATAGATAAATAAATAAGCCATGTAAAGATGGACAACACACAGAAAGTCTGGATACTGTATGCTATTGTGTTTTTCAGTTTTTTGATTGCTCAGGAAGGAACAACTCTTAAAGTACACTTGATTATAATTTCTGCTGAATTAATTCAACTTATAGCTTTTGAAAATGCCTTGACTTCAAAATTTAAGTATAAGAATATATTACTTTGGAAAAGAGTTTTTATGTTTCTACAGAAAATTAAAAGCTGAGGATTCCTTCCAGGCTTCTGTGGTTTGATGAACCAAGACCGCCCGAGGCAATGGCCCAAGTGATTCAACATCTAAATCAGCTAAGATGATGCAGTTTTACAACCCTGAGCCTAAGGACTTATACAGGTTTCTGAGTTTTGTCATGATCCCCATGTAATGAACAGCGCCCTCTTCCAGCACGAAGCAGTTTGGAATGAGCAACGTCCTAATTCTCATCTTGTTTATAAATCTTTGATTTCATTTATATGGGATTGTTTATAATTGGTTAATGACCACAACCAATCTCTTTTTAAAGGAAAAAGGGGATTATGGTATGGAAATTAGAACTTTGTATTGGTTTGGTTTTTCTTTTATTGATACAAATTCAAGGTCAATTTTGTAATATGTATATTTCTCCTCTTGATTAACTGTTGTGCTTATACTGATCTTTTAAAACATAATGCATAATTTTTTTGGTTTATATGAGACAGGGATTCCCTGTATTGTTTTGGAGGCTATCGGTCTAGTTCTAGACTTCAAACCTTTCAAAGACATTCAGAAAATGGCATTTAAAATGGTTTAGGGTTTTTCTTGACACTGAGAAATGTCTACTTCTGACAGCACCAATTATGTCTGAGTGGAAGATTGGCACTGAAGATACTCCTTATGTCGTTTGCTTTCAACATGACAAGATTAGTCATTTGGACAAGAAACTGCTCTTTCTTAGACTGCTTGACTGTTGCTGTATATGCTGGGCATGCAGGACCCACAGGAAAGTGACTGCTGAACTCAAACTGTCTTTCAAGCTTCCTGATTCATGGAAGAGTCTACGAGACTTCCTGAGGACACAGAATAACGACTGACAGACTGCCAATGAGATGGACAGTTTGAAATTTCCTGCTTTGCTGAGAAATCTTCTGGACACGCTGTGGCCTAATGGCTGAAGATGGATGCCCCAACATTACATAGAAACTTCTGGTGACTGTCCAGGCAGCAAGATGTCTCTGCCAATCCTAGTCTTTATATATTATCCTTTTGTGGTCTTTGATGGAGTTGAAGACAGATAGCTATAACTATAGTTTTCCTTAGTTATGATAAAAGATAAGCTACATATAGAACTTTGGACTCACAAGGATGGGGTGGATGGTATTTTCTTTAAATCTTGCTGAATGTTGATAGCCAAAATATTGTACCTGTTCTTACTTGATAACTGTTGTGTTATATATAATTTGACTATGTTAAAGTTAAGACCTTTCTTTTGTTTAGACAGAAAAGAGGAGATGATGGGGGAAGTCCTGTGCATATGTCAATAAAGCACTGTTATCCAATAGGGAAGCAAGATATGTGGGACTAAGAGTACAAGAGGACTCTGAGTAAGAGAAACACAGTGAGTCGAAATGTAACACCATGGGGTAGGAAGCCCGGAAACTTTTCTGGTAAGAGACATACTTAGATTAAGAATTATGGGGTAATTACTTAAGTCAGTGCTAGCCAGTAAGAAACAAGCAAGGCCAATAGCTTCATAATTAACATAGCCTCCTCTGTGTTTATTTGGGACTGATGCGGATCTGGAACCAGGTTGGCGGAAAAACTTCTCTTTACAACATGTAGTATATATGGAAGGTCTTTTAGCCATGAAAACATCTGATAGCTAATGAGAGGATTCACACAGGAAAGAAGTATTACACCTGTTCCCTATGCAACTATAGCTTCTGTCAGTCATCGACATACCATCATTACCTGAGTAGTTGGCTCAAATCAGACTGAGTTGTGTACCTTTCTCACCATAGCCTATCAGAGCTTCGACTTCAGTGTGCCTTCTGCACATTGAGAAGCATGTAGGTTCTGAACAGCAAGGAGCCAGTGAAGGTATTATATGTAAATTTAAGGTTCTTCCTTCTATCAATTGTCACAAGCCACTGTCATGTGTGGGTAAAGAAATCAGTCATTATTTTTTCAGTAACATTTTGCTAATGCCTAAAAGTAGCTCATAATTTTTGTCCTATATATATTTAATAATGAATAAAATTTTAGTGCAATTACCTGTTGTATATATTTTGTGTTGTGTGTGCTTGTGATTTTATGAGTGTTTGTCTGTTCCTTTGCCTCAATTCTATATAGACAATAGATTGTTTAGTTGTGAGGGTTTTTTACCTTATTTGAGACAATGCTCTTCATATTAGGAGTTTAGTGCATCAGTACACATGGTACTACAGATTCACAACATTGTCTACCTTCTAGATCCCATCTACAAAGGGTTTCATGATAGTGACCTACCAATACTTCCAACTATCGCTCACCCTGTGAAGAGTTAAAACCCATGTATTAGGTTTGAATGGCAAACAAATCACTCTGTTGTTCATCCCCATCGCATGAATTCATACTGTTTTTAGTTCAAGAATGTATCCTCACAAGAGTTGTGCCTCCTTTATAGCATGTATCTGCATGACTCATTGTGTCACCCAGCAGCTTCCATGACAATATATTTATTTTCTCTTATATTTTGTGGGGGACATTCAGTGGTATCTGGTATATGAGTAGAGGAGGAGATGAATGGGACTAAATAGGAGTCTTTACACAGGCAAGTGAATTTCCTGGTACAGGGTCTGGATATCTATAGAATTCAACCTCAGTCTGAGAATGGTAGGTAAGAAAATGGCAGTTTTAGTTGTGTCAGAAATTTGATGCAATACATCATCTTTCAATTAACTGAAAGACCACAGAGATCAAAATCCATACAAATGTGAGGAATTTACAAAAGCTTAACATATCCTAGTAATATTTCAGCCAACTCTGAGAAGCCATGGGAATGTGAAGCCATTTGTCGGCCCATTTGTCATGGAGGCTTCTTATGATTTTTTTTTTATTTTTGCTTTCAGAGACAGGTTTTCTCTGTATTGTTTTGGAGGCTGTGCTGGAACTAGCTCTGCAGATCAGTCTGGCCTCGAACTCAAAGAGATGTGGCTGCCTTTGCCTTCTGAGTGCTAGGATTAAAGGCATGCCCCACCAACGCCCGGCTGTCATGGAGGTTTCTAATAAGGCTCAGAACTTTGAGTTCATGAGGTAATTCCTAAGCCACAAAATACTTTTAAATGCACCACATACAAAAGTTCTTTCAAACACAAGACAAGTTTGCAGGTTCATGACAGGATTCACATCTCCTGCCCATCACCAATTACCTGAATTATCCAGGGGCTTTTTTCCTGGCATCCACAGGACCCACCCACACAGGAAAGACATCAGTTCTTCCAGAACCCAAACTCCTGTATCCCCAGCATCAGCTTCAGCTTTAGGTTCAGATTCAGGAAAGGCATCAGCCTTTCAGGCCCCAAACTCTGGTGACCCTAGCTTCAGCTTCAGGTTCAGATTAAGTTTCAGGGGAGAAGGATACCAGTCAAGACAGAAAGACCCCACCTGTACCCACTGAAAGAAGAGATAGGAAAAAGACAGAACAAGAGCTCACTAAGCAATAGAAAGACCAACATGACTCCACCAGAATCTAGAGAAACAACATGAGCAATACATGAAAAGCACTACATAGATGAAGCAGAAGTGACAAACCTTAAAATTATTTCATGAAGATGATAGAGACCCTCAAAGAAGGAAACGATGAAATCCATTAAAGCAATAGAAGAAAAAAACAAACAAAAACACATGAAATGGGGGAAAAGGTAAACCCAAAAATTCAAGAAATAAACAAATCTCTCAAAGAATCTAAAGTGTACCAAGATAAAACAACCAAGCAAATGAAGGAAACAAATCAAACCATTGAAGGATTGAAATCCGAAATAGAAACAATAAAGAAAACATGGAATGAGGGTATGCTAGAAATAGAAAACCTGGATAAACGCGCAGGAACTAGAGATGCAAGAATCACCAAAAGAATACAAGAGATAGAAGAGAGAATTTCAGGTGTTGAAGACTCAATAGAGGATATACAGTCATCAGGAAAAGAAAATCTCAAAACTAACAAATCCCTATCACAAAATATCAAGGAAATATGCATCACCGTGAAGAAGCCAAACCTGAGAATAATAGATGTAGAAGAAGGCAAAAAAATACAGCTCAAAGGTACAGAAAACACATTCAACAAAATCATAGAAGAAAACTTCCCTAACCTAAATAAGGATATGCCTATGAAAATACAAGAACCTTACAGAACACTAAAGAGGCTGGACCAGAAAAAGAGGTCACATCACCATATAATAAACAAAACATCAAACATAAAATATAAAGAGCAGCTAAAGAAAAAGGCCAAGTAACATATAAAGGCAGACCTATCTGAATTACACCTGACTTCTCAATGGAAACTATAAAAGCCAGAAGATCCTGGACAGATGTCCTACAAACTCTAAGGGATAAAGGATGGCAGGCCAGACTACTATATCCAGAAAAACTTTCAATTACGATAGACGGAGAAAACAAAATATTCCATGAAAAAGCCAGACTTACGCAACAGGTATCCATGAATCCAGCTCTACAGAAAGTGCTGGAAGGAAATCCTAAACACAACGAAGACAAATACACTCACAAAACACAGGCAAAAGATAATCCCACTTTACCAAACACCAAAAGAAAAAGGGAGGAGAACCTACACACAATAACTCCACTACCAATAAATCAAGCACAATCGAGAATAATGAATCAATGATCATTAATATCCCTCAGTGTCAATGGTCTCAACTTGCATATAAAAAGACACAGACTAGCAGAATGAATACAAAGACAGAATGCATCCTTCTGCTGCATACAAGAAACACATCTCAACTTCAAAGACAGATGTTACCTCAGAGTAAAGGTTTGGAAAAAGATTTTCCAATCACATGGACCCAAGAAACAAGCAGGTGTAGCAATCCTAATATCTAACAAACTAGACTTCAAATTAAAATCAATCAAAAGATATAAAAAGGACATTTCATATTCATCAAAGGAAAAGTCCATGAGGATGAAGTCTCAATTTTGAACATCTATGCCCCAAATACAAAGGCACCTACGTTCATGAAAGAAACATTACTAAAGCTCAAATCGCACATAAAACATCACACACTAAAATTGGGAGACTTCAACAGTACGCTATCACTGCTAGACAGGAACTCCACACAGAAACTTAACAAAGAAACAGAAGACATAATACGACTTGCCGGGCAGTGATGCTGCATGCCATTAATCCCAGCACTCGGGAGGCAGAGGCAGGCAGATCTCTGTGAGATCAAGGCCAGGATGGACCGACAGCCTCCAAAACAATAAAGAGAAACACTGTCTCATAAAACTAACAAACAAAACAGAAATAATAGATTTTATAACCCAAAGGGTTTTAACAGACATCTATAGTACATTCCACCCAAACACAATGGAGAGAAACTCAACGCAATTCCTCTAAAATCAGGAACAAGGCAAGGCTGGCCACTCTCTCACTATTTCTTCAATATTGTACTTGAAGTTCTAGGTAGAGCAATAAGACACTAAAAGGAGATCAAGTGGATACAAAAAGGAAAAGATTAATTCAAACTTTCACTATTTGCAGATGATAAGATAGTTTACATAAGAGACCCGAAAAACTCCGCAAGGGAACTCCTAGAGCTGATAAACACCTTCATCAAAGTGGAAGGATACAAGTTTAACTCAAAACTTGTATCAGTGGCCCTATTATATACAGATGATTATCTGGCTGACAAAGAAATCAGAGAAGCATCACCATTTACATTGCCATAAATAGCATCAAAAATCTGAGGGTAATGTTAACCAAAGAAGTGAAAGTCCTGTATATCAAGAACGTTGAATCTCTAAAAAAGAAATCAAAGAGGATACCAGAAAATGGAAAGATGGCTCATGCTCTTGGATTGGTAGTATCAACAAAATAAAAATGACAATCTTGCCAAAAGCAGTCTACAGATTCAAAGCAATCCCTGTAAAAATTCCGGCACAATTATTCACAGATATTGAAAGAACAATAATCAACATTCTATGTTAAAACAAAAGACCCAGGATAGAAAACACAAACCATATACAATAAAGGAACTTTAGGAGGTATCACCACACCTGACTTCAAGTTCTATTATAGAGCTTTAGTCCTGAAAACAGCTTGGTATTGGCACAAAAATAGACAGATATACAAATTGAACCAAATGGAAAACCCTGATTTTACCCATACACCTATAAACACTTAACTTTTTACAAAGAAGAAGCTAAAACTATATAATGGAAAAAGAAAGCATCTTCAACAAATGGTGCTGGCATATCTGGATGTTGCATGTAGAAGACTGCAGGTAGATCCATGTCTATAACCATGCACAATACTTAAGTCCAAAAGGATCAAAGACCTCAACCTAAATCCAGCCACACTGAACCTCTTAGAGGAGAAAGTTGGAGGTACTGTTGAACAAATCGGTACAGGAGATAGCTTCCTGAACATAACACCAGTAGCACAAACACTGAGATCAACAATTAAAAAATGGGACCTCCTGAAACTAAGAAGCTTCTGTAAGGCAAAGGATACTGTCAACAAGACAAAAGGCGGTCCACAGAATACGAAAATATATTCACTAACCCCACATCTGACAGAGGGCTGATCTCCAAAGTTTACAAAGAACTCAAGAAGCAAATCTCTAAAACACCAAAGGATCCAATTAAAAAGTGGGGTACTGAACCAAATAGAGAATTCTCAATATAGGATTAGAAAATGGCTTATAGACACCTTAGATAGTGCTCAACATCCTTAGCCATTAGGGGGATGTAAATCAAAACAACTCTGATATACCATCTTACAACTGTCAGAATTGGTAAAATCAAAAACACTGAAGACAATTTATCCTGGAAAGGATGTGGAGAGAGGGGAACACTCCTGTACTGCTGATGGGAGTGCCAACTCGTACACCCACTTTGGAAATCAGTATGGAGGCTGGGAGTCCAGGGAAGCAGCTGTTCCTCGGGCAACATCAGGTAAACAGGCCAGCTTCCCAGCCTGTGCTCCAGTGCCTCCAGATCGCCTGGGACCTGCACAGAGCTCCCAATCCCGGCGGGAGCCAAGCACACCAGACTCCAGATCTTCGCTCCCACCAACGAGACCAGGAAAGGAGAGGAGGCTGGGAGTCCAGGGAAGCAGCTGTTCCTCGGGCAGCATCAGGTAAACAGGCCAGCTTCCCGGCCTGTGCTCCAGTGCCTGCAGATCGCCTGGGACCTGCACAGAGCTCCCAATCCCAGCGGGAGCCAAGCACCCAGACCCCAAGTCTTCTCTCCCACCAATGAGACCAGGAAACCAGAGAACCCAGGGAGACCAGGACCAGCATTCGGACAAGGAATAGAAGAACCACCAGATTATTGGACTTGCTAGCACCCACCAAAAGGGAACTCTGGTCCCCAGACCAGTAAGGGGCTCTTTCTGAACCCACTAGAAGAAGAGATGGGAAAGAGACAATACAAAAACACAGTCAGCAACCGAAAAACAAATATGACACCGCCAGATTCTAGAGACTCCACACCAGCAAGACCCCAACATTCCAATGCGGACAAAGCAGAAGAGAACGACCTTAAAAGCACTTTCATGAAAATGATAGAGGCCCTAAAAGAGGATATTGGAAAATGCCTCAAAGAAATGGAAGAAAAAACAAACCAAAAAATGCAAGAAATGGAAGAAAAAACAAACCAAAAAATGCAAGAATTGGAAGAAAAAACAAACCAAAAAAGGCAGGAAATGGAAGAAGAAATGAATCAAAAAATGCAAGAAATGGAAGAAAAAACAAAGCAAAAAATGCAAGAATTGGAAGAAGAATCATACCAAAAAAGGCAGGAAATGGAAGAAGAAACAAAGCAAAAAAAGCAAGAAATGGTAGAAAAACAAAGCAAAAAATGAAAAAAATGGAAGAAGAAACAAACCAAAAAAGGCAGGAAATGGAAGAAGAAACAAAGCACAAAATGTGAGAAATGGAACAAAAAGCAAACCAAAAAATGCAAGAAATGGAAGAAAGAACAAACCAAAAAATTCATGAAAGGCAACAAACGGACGAACAGATAAACAGAAAATTGCAAGAAGCAATGCAAACACTGCAAGGGTTGAAAACTGAAATAGAGTCATTAAAAAAAACACAATCTGAAGAAAGGCAGAAAATAGAAAAGCTGGACAAACAGTCAGGCACTACCAATACAAGCATTACCAACAGAATAGAAGAGATGGAAGAGAGAATCTCAAGTGTTGAAGATACGCTAGGAGAAATGGATTTATCAACCAAAGAAAACCTTAAATCCAACAAATCCTTAACACAAATCATCCAGGAAATATGGGACATCATGATAAGCCCAAACCTAAGAATAATAGGTATAGAAGAAGGAGAAGAAATCCACCTCAAAGGGGCAGAAGGCATATTCAACAAAATCATAGAAGAAAACTTCCCCAACCCTAAGAAAGACATGCCAATGAAGGTACAAGAAGCCTACAGAACACCAAATAGAGTGGACCACAAAAAAATCCCCTCGCCACATAATAATCAAGACCCCAAACATACAGAATAAAGAAAGAATATTAAGAGCAGCTAAGGAAAAAGGTCAAGTAACATATAAAGGCAGACCTATCAGAATTACACCTGATTTCTCCATGGAAACTCTGAAAGCCAGAAGGTCCTGGATAGATATTCTACCTGCACTAAGAGACCATGGATGCCAGCCCAGACTACTATACCCGGCAAAGCTCTCAATCACTATAGACGGAGAAAACAAGATATTCCATGACAAAACTAGATTCAAGCAATATGTGTCCACTAACCCAGCCCTACAGAAAATTTTGGAAGGAAAACTCCAACCCAAGGAAGCTAACTACAACCAGAAAAACATAAGCATTAGAGAATCCCTCTCTACCAACAGCCAAAAGAACAAAGGTGTGAAATTCCACACATAATTCCACCAACAACAACCATCGCAAATCGAAGAAGGATGAGCAATCATTGGTCATTAATATCTCTCAATGTTAATGGCCTTAACTCACCCATAAAAAGACACAGACTCGCAGATTGGATTTGAAGACAGAACCCTTCCTTCTGCTGCATACAAGAAACACACCTCACCCTTAAAGACAGACATTACCTGAGAGTTAAAGGTTGGGAAAAAATTTTTCAATCAAATGGACCCAAGAAACAAGCAGGGGTAGCAATCCTAATATCTAACAAGCTAGACTTTAAGATAAAATCAATCAAAAGAGATGAAGGAGGTCATTACATACTCATCACAGGTGAAACCCACCAAGATGAAGTGTCTATCTCTGAACATCTATGCCCCAAATACAAAGGCATCCACATTCGTTAAAGCAACATTATTAGAATTAAATCTCATCTAAAGCCCCACACAGTTATAGTGGGAGATTTCAACACACCACTCTCACCACTAGACAGGAATACCAAACAGAAACTCAACAAAGAAGCAAAAGGTCTAATAGAAGTAATAACCCAACTGGGATTAACAGATATCTATAGAACATTTCATCCACATAAAAAAGAATATACCTTCTTCTCACCACCACATGGAACCTTCTCAAAAATCGACCACATACTTGGCAACATATCAAACCTCAGCAGCTACAAAAAAATTGGAATAACTCCATGAATCTTATCAGACCACCATGCTTTAAAATTAGAATTCAACAACAACACAAATTGCAGAAAACCTACAAACTCATGGAAATTGACTAATGCTCAACTGCACCATCCCTGGGTCAAAGAGGAAATAAAAAAAGAAATTAAAGACTTCCTCGAATTCAATGAGAATGAAGACACAACATACCCAAACCTATGGGACACTTTGAAAGCAGTGCTACGGGGGAAGTTCATAGCGCTAAGTGCTCACATGAGGAAACAGGAGAACAGTTATACCAGAGAATTAACATCACAGCTGAAAGCTCTAGAACACAAAGAAGCACACTCCCCCAGGAGGAGTAGACGCCAGGAAATAATCAAATTGAGGGCTGAAATCAATAAAGTAAAAGCCAGGAAAACAATACAAAGAATCAATGCAACGAAGAGTTGGTTCTTTGAGAAAATCAACAAGATAGACAAACCTTTGTGCAAACTTACCAAACAGCAGAGAGTGAACACGCAAATTAACAAAATTAGAAATGAAAAGGGGGACATAACAACAGACTCTGAGGAAATCCATAGAATAATTAGGTCATACTTTGAAAACCTGTACTCCAAAAAATTCGAAAATTTAAAGTAAATGGATGACTTCCTGGACAGCTATCAATTGCCAAAATTAAATCAAGAACAGATAAGCAATTTAAATAGACCTATAACCCCTATGGAAATAGAAGCTGTCATCAAAAGTCTCCCAACCAAAAAAAGCCCAGGTCCAGATGGCCTCACTGCAGAATTCTACCAGAAATTCAAAGAACAGCTTATACCAATTCTTCTCAAAGTGTTCCACACAATAGAAGCAGAAGGGTCTTTGCCAAACTCTTTCTATGAGGCTTCAATAACCTTGATAACCAAGCCACAAAAAGATACAACTAAGAAAGAGAACTTCAGACCAATATCCCTCATGAACATTGATGCAAAAATACTCAATCGGATCCAAGAACATATCAAAACAATCATTCACCACGATCAAGTAGGTTTCATCCCAGGGATGCAGGGATGGTTCAACATACGAAAATCCATCAACGTAATCCACCATATAAACAAGCTGAAAAACAAAAATCACATGATCATCTCACTAGATGCTGAAAAAGCCTTTGACAAAATCCAACACCCTTCATGATAAAGGTCTTGGAGAGATCTGGGATAACAGGGACATACTTAAACATAATAAAAGCTATATACAGTAAACCAACAGCCAACATCAAACTAAATGGACAGAAACTCAACGTAATTCCTCTAAAATCAGGAACAAAACAAGGATGTCCACTCTCTCCATACCTTTTCAACATGGTACTTGAAGTTCTAGCTATTGCCATACGACAACAAAGGGGGATCAAGGGGATACAAATTGGGAAGGAAGAGGTTAAACTTTCACTGTTTGCAGACGATATGATAGTTTACATCAATGACCCAAAGAACTCTACCAGGGAACTCTTACAGCTGATTAACACCTTCAGCAAAGTGGCAGGCTGCAAGATCAACTCAAGAAAATCAGTAGCCCTACTATATACAGATGATAAAAGGGCTGAAAGAGAAATCAGAGAAACATCACCCTTTACAATTGCCACGAACAACATAAAATACCTTGGGGTAACGCTAACCAAACAAGTGAAAGACCTGTATCGTAAGAACTTTGAATCTTTAAAGAAAGAAATTAAAGAAGCCCTCAGAAAATGGAAAGATCTCCCATGCTCTTGGACAGGTAGGATCAATGTAGTAAAAATGGCAATCCTGCCAAAAGCAATCTACAGATTCAATGCAATCCCCATTAAAATCCCAGCACAATTCTTCACAGACCTTGAAAGAACAATAATCAATTTTGTATGGAAAAACAAAAGACCCAGGATAGCCAAAACAACCCTGTTCAACAAGGCAACTTCTGGAGGAATCACCATCCCTGACCTCAAGCTCTATTATAGAGCTATAGTCCTGAAAACAGCTTGGTATTGGCACAAAAATAGACAGGTAGACCAATGGAATCGAATTGAAAATCCGGGTATTAACCCACACACGTACGAACATCTGATCTTTGACAAAGAAGCTAAAAATATACAATGGAATAAAGAAAGCATCTTCAACAAATGGTGCTGGCATAATTGGAGACTGGCATGTAGAAGAATGCAGATCGATCCATGTTTATCGCCATGCACAAAACTTAAGTCCAAATGGATCAAAGACCTCAACATAAATCCAGCCACACTGAACCTCTTAGAAGAGAAAGTGGGTGGTACCCTTGAACGAATTTGTACAGGAGACAGCTTCCTGAATATAACACCAGTAGCACAGACAGTGAGATCAACAATTAATAAATGGGACCTACTGAAACTGAGAAGCTTCTGTAAAGCAAAGGACACAGTCAGCAAGACAAAAAGGCAGCCCACAGAATGGGAAAAAATATTCACTAACCCCACATCTGACAGAGGGTTGATCTCCAAAATTTACAAAGAACTCAAGAAGCAAGTCTCCAAAACACCAAAGGACCCTATTAAAAAGTGGGCTGCAGAACTAAATAGAGAGTTTTCAATAGAGGAGTCTAAAATGGCTGAGAGGCACTTGAGAAAGTGCTCAACATCCTTAGCCATCCGGGAAATGCAAATCAAAGCAACTCTGAGATACCATCTCACTCCTGTCAGAATGGCTAAAATCAAAAACACCAATGACAATTTATGCTGGAGAGGATGTGGTGAAAGGGGGACACTCCTCCATTGCTGGTGGGAGTGCCAGCTGGTTCAGCCACTTTGGAAATCAGTATGGAGTTTCCTCAGAAAAATGGGAATAAACCTACCACAAGACCCAGCAACTCCACTCTTAGGCATATATCCAAAAGATGCCCATTCATACAACAAAGATGTCTGTTCCACTATGTTCATAGCAGCTTTATTTGTAATTGCCAGAACTTGGAAGCAACCTAGATGTCCCTCACCTGAAGAGTGGATAGAGAAAATGTGGTACATCTGCACAATGGAGTACTATTCAGCAGAAAAAAATAATGGAATCATGAGATTCGCAGGCAAATGGACAACACTAGAAGAAACCATCCTGAGTGAGGTAACCCAGTCACAAAAAGAGAAACATGGCATGTACTCTCTCATATATGGATTTTAGACATAGATCTGGGGAGTGCCAGCCTTCAATCCTATGGCCAGAGAGTCTGGGAAACAGAAACTTTATTTAGTGGCTGATCGAAGAAGAGGCAGACTCCCTTGGTTAAGTACTGAGCTGACCTCAAGAAAGCCAGTAACAGAGAGGGAGGACTGATGATCAAAGAGATTAAGACTGGGCTGGTGTAACCCCCAGAAACAGCTGACCAGACAAAGGTTAACTCTTGAATCCCAGGCATCAGCCTGGGAAGCCAGCATGGGACTGATCAAGACCCCCTGAATGTGGGTGTCAGTGAGGAGGCCTAGGGAATCTATTGAGCCTTGGGCAGCAGATCAGTACCCATCCCAAGTATACACACGGACTTTGGACTCCCATAGAACAATGTGAGGTGCACTCTCACCCGAACACTTGGGGAAGGGTCTAGGCCCTGCCCTATATGAAATGACAGACTATGCACACCCCCATGGAGGGCCTTACCCTCCAAGGGGAAATGAGGGGATAACGGGGGGGGGGAGGGCTCGGGAGGAAGGGGATGAATGGGAGAGGGACCTGGAACTGACTTGTGAAACAACCTTGTTTCTTATCCAAATTTAAACTGGAAAATAAAATTTAAAAAAATATACCACAAGACCCAGCAATTCCACTCGTAGGCATATATTCAAAAGAGGCAAATTCATACAAAAAGGACATCTGCTCCACTGTGTTCATAGCAACATTATTTGTAACAGCTAGAACCTGGAAGCAACCTAGGTGACTTTCAAATGTAGAGTGGATAGAGAAAATGTGATACATTTATACAATGGAGTACTATTCAGCATAAAAATGATAGAATCTTGAAATTTGCAGGTAAATGGATGGCACTAGAGGAAACCATCCTGAGTGAGGTAACCCAGTCACAAAAAGATAAACATGGTATGTACTCACTCATATATGGATTTTAGACATGGATCAGGACAGTGCCAATCTGCACTTCCACTGTCTGGGAAAAAGGAAAGAACCTAAGAGAGATAGTCATGGTATCCCAGAGAAGAGGAATGAGGCAAGATTTCCTGAGTAGATTGGGGATTCGGAGAGGCGTGAGGAGGGAGTGGGAGCTGGGAAGAAGAAAGGGGGATAAGAGGAAGAGAGAGTAGGTCATGGGGGAAAAGGAAGGTTGAGTGGGGGATAGAATAGGGGAAGAACATACCATAATAGAGGGAATCGTAGGTTAGAAGAAAGTTCTGCCACCTGTGAGACCTCTAGTGATCTAAAGGGTTACACCAACTAGGAAGCTAAGCAATAATGGAGATACAACCTTAATGCCCATTTGTGATAATGAACTTGACATCTACACTGTATGACATCCTAGAACTTACTTCCTGTGACTGATGGAAGCAGAGGCAACACCACATTTAAACCCTGAAATGAACCTCTAGAACCCAGTGACAGAGAGAGAGCGCGATGATCAAATTGGCAAACAATGGGCTGGCAAAACCAGCAGAGACAGCTGATCTGAACAAGGGGGAGCTCTTGGATACCAGAAGGACAGCTGGGAGACCAGCATGGGACTAATCCTGTCCCCCTGCGTGTGAGAATCAGTGAAGGGGCCTGGGCAACCTATGGCACCCTGGGCAGTAGATTAGTGTTTATCCCTGGAATACAAATGGATTTTGTGTGTCCATAACACAAAGAGGGATGCTCTCTCAGCCTGACCTATTAGGGGAGTTCCTGGACCCTGCCAGGAGTTAAATGACAGACACTGGATATCCCCTTTGTAGAAGTAAGTGGGGAGGTGTGGAACTGGGGATGTTGGGGGGCATGGGAGGAGGGGAAGGAGAGGGAACTGGGATTTACATGTGAAGCAAGTTATTTAATATTAAAGTAATAAATAGAAAATAAATTAAAATAATGAGTCAGTATGAACTGTTTCCCTTCCTTACCACATCCTAGATGGCCAAGAACCTCAGTGTCTCATCTGCACATTAAGAAGTTTATTGCTTCTAAATAGCACTTAGCCAGTAAAGATGATCCATTTAACACCCATCTGTTCTCATCACACAGGCATGTGAGGCTAAAGAAGATGAGACATTTGGCAGTTTGTTCACTAAAGCTTTCCAAATTAATCAATATTGACTGATATCTTATTTTCCATTAGTAAAGAAATGTTAGTATTTCTCTGTTTTGCCAGTGAGTTATGTTTCATGTGTGCTTGTGTGTCTTAGGTGTTAGTGGGTACCTCTGTGTAGGGCGGTTGAGGGAGATAGCACTGCTATTTTTATCTACCCTTGAAAAATTTTATGTTGTTATATTATTTTAATTCATTCTCTGTGTGTGCCCTGAGTATATATAAGTGAACTAGATTTGTGAAGGAGCCCTTGTTTGTCACAAGGGATATCAAATTCCTTGGATCTGATTTATAGGAGTTGTGAGCTATCATGTAGATTCTGGGAACTGATCCTGGGTTCTGAGTTTTATGTCTGGCCTTTGGAAACAAACTCAGGATATCATATTTATGCCTTAAGGAACTTTATCTACTGAAATAGCAGTGAGTTCTACCTGGAAGAAATGGTGACCAGAAGCTCACCGTGTTTCAGAGACCCCTTAACTAGTCCAGTCTGTGAGTCCCTCATTTTGCACTCAGATCCTAAGTTAGTGTACATGGGATGTTAAATGGTGACCTATTTCACCAACAAATAAATAGCTGGTGAAATATCTAGTGATGGGAGCTGTGCAATGGCATATTATCTATAGATAGATACCAAATGGGCAATGTTTTTCTAAAAATGATTTCACAATGACAGGAAGCTAATTTATGGAATCAGTTAAAACATGTTAGATAAAAGAAATTCTGTGCAAATGGAGGTAAAGTTTGACTTGGATATATTTGTCAGTTCACGTGTACTGTTTACCTGGTACTGTTCCTTCTAGTATTAGGTAAACCTGGTACACAAACCAGGTTACCTAATAGAAGGGGGCCTTAATTGAGAAAAATGCCTCTATCAGATCCAGCTCTAAGTCATCATGTTAATTAGCGATGAAGGCAGTTTCAACTCATTGTGGGTGCTTCCATCCCTAGTGTGGTGTTTCCAGGTTGTATAACATAGCACACAAAGCCCCCCTCCATGGCCTCTGTACAAGCTCTTGCTTCCATGTTTCTGCCCTGCTTAACTGTCCTGACATTCTTAATTACAATCAGAATATGGAAATCTAAGCCAAAGAAACCATTTTTTGGTCCAAAATAATTTTGGTTATGGTGTTTCAGTACAGAAAGTAATACATGGATATCCTGATATCTGCCTGATGACTTCTGCAAAACCTCATATCTACTAATTATGTAGCTAAGTTGTCTGCACTCCTTCTTGCCAGGAGAATTTGCTTATTCTTGAACACCACATGGTTTGCTGTTATTCACAGTGATATAAAAGCATTTTGGCAAAGAGTAGAGTTTTTCATTCTTTTCCAAACCATTTACAGGGTTTGTTGTTTTTTAGGGTATACGCATTTTGCTTGCCTACATGTATGTCTCTGTTGTTTGGTTGGTTGATTAGATATACTCCCGATACCAGGTGTGCACCACATGCTTGACTGTCCATGTCTTTCCAACACTGGCTAAAGCATTGCTTAGTATTGAACCTAAGTGCCAAAAATGCTTCTCTCTGGAATACAGTCTGCACTCCAAGGATTCATGGAGAAAGTTCTTCCCCATTCTTCCTAGATGCTTTTATTATTTTGTTTGTGTAATTTATGCTTATTTTCATTCCAAGATATGATTCAGATAAATTCACATGAAATTATTTATGTCCTTGAGGCAAACAGCATTAGGGGCACATGATTGTTATGAAAGTAATAACTGGCATCTTGGAAAGAGGGCAGGGTGTAATAAATTTAAAAGTTGAGTATGTGGAGTCTGATCCAAATCATAGGATTGACTGAGCCAGGTTGCACTGGATACAAGATATGTTTTCACACTCCATACCAGTTGAGTATTTTTCCTTTCATTTGGAAAGAGAAGAGTGAAGAAATAGGTAAGTAAGGGCACTTCTGTACTATTGCCAGTGTTTTCAATTTGAACCTAAAAATCTTCATGCATAAAAGGAGCCACTTCAAGCTGTGTTGAGGCTAAATCTTATTACTATAGGTGGCTACCTGGTATAGGGAGGGTCTTTGTACTATAAGGTAGGAACTCATTCCATGAAGAAGCTTCTTTCTTGTTTGAGTGGCCCCATTCTATACACTGTGGGCAAATATGATTCCTTCATGTTACATAATGTTAGAGCTTGTAATTTCATTTTCTGTTTATTTTCTCCCACTTCTTATGTCACTAAAGACGCTAGGCTTCAAATCCTAAGTAAAGATCTGGAAATTTACACAATTCTTATGATAGTTTAGTGAAGTAAACAGTCATAATTGTGCCAAAAGGAAATGTCACATTTCAAAAAATATGTATTTTACATGAATATGTGAAACATGGATACGTGGGTCTATTCCTTCTTAATACTGTAGGAGAATCCATGTTAAGTGTTATTAAAGGTGGAGTTCATTAAATGATTAGCACAGTTTTAATCACCCTGATATTCCTTCTCCCTGAGCTGATAGCAGAGGAAGAAGAGAGTTGTGAGATTTAAACACCTCACACTTGTCAAGAACGTGAATATAATTGTGACTGAGATCTAAACGAAAAAGATGCCCAGGGACTGTGAGGCTACCATTTAAAATATAGTTACTTTAATGTACATGATATTTTTCTGATATGCATGTAGGTTCAACACATGTGTTTCAAGTATCCACGCGGGTCAGAAATGTGTGAAGGATCACCTGAGATATCTGTCATCACCAAATTGGTGCAGGGAAAATCTCCTGGGCCCGCTGCAGAACAAAAGCAGTGGTATTTCCTGAAATCTGGGATAACTCTCCACTCTGAGCAGTTTTAGGAAAATACACTTTTTAAGACACAGATCATAAGGGAAATTTTCAGTTTCATTTTTTTAGTAACTAACATATGAAAGTAAAATCTGTTCTAATACATAAATTTGAAGACCATGAAAAAATCTGCCATCACCAGAATCAGCAAAGACATGTCAAATAACAATGCTCTGGCACTGATACTGGCTGTATTGATGATGTTGTTTTTCTTATTTAATAAATGTTTATTTAAATTAGATACCATCTTACTTTACCAATCCTAGTTTCTTCTACATAATGTTCTCATATGGCAACCACCAAAACCTCATTCCATTCCACCAAACACTCCCCAGGGAGTGTGAGGCCACCCATGGAGGATCACCAAAGTCTGTCACATCATTTGGAGCAGGACCTAGGACATTCCCTACATGTCTAGGCTGAAAAAGTATCCCTCCATGTGGAATGGTCTCCCAAATTCCATTCATGCAATAGGGATAATATCTGGTTCCTCTAACACAGACCAAATAGACTACCCAGGTCTCCTATCTGACAAACATATTCAGGGGGCCTGGCTTAGTCCTATGTTGTGTCCCTAGTTGTTAGACTGGGGTTTATGAGCTCCTGCTTGCTCACATAATATGTTTCTCTGGGTTTCACAAGCATAGTTTTGCCCCTTTGCTCCTCACTCTTCCCTCTCTACAACTGGATCCAAGAGTTCTGCTAAGTGCTTAGGTGTTGATGTCTGCTTATGCTTCCATTAGTTCCAGTATAAAGGCTCTAGGATGGCATTTTTGGTACTCATCAATACCATTAAAGTGAAAGGGCATTTAAAATAGCCTCTTCACTGTTGCATAGATTCTTAGTTGAGGTCAACATATGGATTGCTGGACTTTTCCCTAGTGCCAGATTTCCCTTTAATCTTATAACAACTCCATCTATTAAGGTGTCACTTTTCTTAATCTCCTCTATTCTCCCACTAATTAAATCTTTCTGTTTTCTTGTTTTGTCCTTCCACCCCTTTTTACCCTCCTGTCTCACCTACCTCACCCCCACTCCCCCATGGCTCCAAATTTGTTCAAGAGCTCTTGCCCATTTTCACTTCACAGTATTTCTTTTTTAGGATTCTCCTTGTTTCCTAACGTCTCTGGAATTGTGGATTGAATACTGAAAGGGTGGACAGAGTAAATATGATATATTTACAGAATGGAGACTCTGCAGCAGAAAAAAAAACAAAATGAAAAACAACAACAACAAAAAAAAAACAATGGAATCTTGAACCCCACAGGCAAGTGAATGGCACTAGAAGAAATCATGCTGAGTAAGATAATCAAGTCACAAAAAGACAAACATTGTGTGTACTCACTCATATATAGATTTTTGACATGGAGCAGGGCTTTGCTAGTCAAAACCCACACCTCGATATGTCTGGGAATGCAATGAGGACAAGAACAAAGATGTGCATGTTCCCTCAGAGAAGGGGAATGTGATGGGATATCCTGAGGGGATTAGAACCATGAGGTGAGAGAAGAAGAAGGTTGGAGAAAGAGAGCGGGAGAGAAGAGTAGGACATGGGGGAGCAGGAAGGTTGAGTCAAGGAGAAACTATAGGTTTGAGCAGAAATTGGCATTACAGAGATTTGAAGAGATCAACAAGGATGACACATACTGGCAAACTAACCAATAGTCGGGAGACCACCTTAAATGCCTTCCCCCATAATGAGATTGATGATTACCTTGTATGCCAACATAGAGCCTTCATATAGTGCCTGGTGGATGCAAAGGGAGACACCCACAGCTAAACACTGAATTGAACTTCTGGAAACCAGTTGAAGAAATGGAGAAATGATGACCAAAGTAGCCAAGACCTGGCTAGTGAAAGCCACAGAGGTAGATGACCTGAACAAGGGGGAGCTCCTGGACTCCAGACTGGTGATTGAGAGGGCAGCATTGGACTGATCTAGAACCCTTGAACATGGGTGTCAGTGAGGAGGCCTCAGCAATCTATGGGATCTTGGATAGTTGAGCAGTATTTACCCATGGCATACAAATGGATTTTGGGAGTTCATTCCACAAGGAAGGATGTTGTCTCAGGCTGGACACATGGAGGAAGGACTAGAACCTGCCAAGAGCAATATGACAGACTTTGAAGATTCCCGATGGAGGGCCTCACCCACCCTGGGGACATGAGGTGGAATGTGTTGGGGGCTCAAGAGATGAGGGGAAGATGAGAGATTGGGATTGACATGTCAAACAAGCTGGTTTCTAATTTAAATAAAACAAAATAAAATTTAAATAAAGAAAAGAATATCTTATATGGTGAGAATTGAACTGCCTTCATTAACAATCAAAAGTGTTACATTTGATGCACGAATATCATGGTTAGTTTTGAGTAGATATAACATTTGATAATGAATTCAAAAAAGGTATTTTCACTGTTCAAAATGAACTGGAGAGACAAATGTTATCATTTGTAAAATGAAATATTATAATTTAATATTTGAATATGGAAAGCAAAGGGAATGCTTTTTGGTGACATGGTGAGGCCTCAGTTTCACATTGTGTCATGTCTTTAAAAAGTATATTATTTACCCATTGTGAGAAATATTTTCACCTGTGGCTACCCCTCAGATTCCATTCAGACTTTCAAATACAGGTGTCAGTTGTGTTTTAGTTAATGATCAGGGTGGATTGAAAATCCTTGTGCAAAGTATAAATCAGGGTGCGGACATCACAAAACCAGGTGGTAGAGATAACCAACATCTTCTGGAATAACAGATACTCTGAATGCAGGAAAGGAAAAACTAAGCGTTGATCACTTTCTGAAAGTTCATGTTTTTTTATTCTGTTGTAGAACAATTTAGAAACTGAGGATATTTTGAAGCTACTTTCCAAACTCTGAGTGTCATAGCTTGGAATAAAGGAGCATTTGCCTTATACACAGTATAGTATCAGGAAGGAAAACCTTTAAGTTAACCTTACTGAAAGGATCCACAAGGAAGGGGATTGACAGATGGCTTGCGCTCAGGTAAATATATGCACAAGGATGTGAAAATTTGACAGTCCTCAGAGAAATGTTTAATTTTCAGAGCTCGACATACATTGTTTGAAATCTGTCTTCATGTTATATCTTATTTTCAATAGAAACTCTTATCACTCTCATTTTTATGCTATATCTTGCTTTCCCCTTTTCAATGTCTATTTTCAAACATGATTTATATCTATCTATATATATATGTACATACATGTCATGAAATATTTACAAAATTTCTGATATTAGAGATGAATATTGATTATGAATTCATACCGACTACAACTTCAAATGAGAAAATGTACTCATTTCATGAGAATTTTAGATGTTGGGTACTTTGTTTTCTGTTAAAAAGTCACGACAACCTCACTCCTAACACATAAAATTTGCAAATCGCATATCAATTACTGATAAAACAGCAAGTTATTTACTTAACTTATCCTTCCTTTGGGGCAAATAAGGACTCTAACCATTATCACAAAGATAAAATTTTTCATTTCAGAGTCAGTTGACGTTTGAGGATGTGGCTATCCATTTCTCCAAGGAGGAATGGAAAAGCCTGCATACTTCTCAGAGGGAGTTGTACAGAGATGTCATGTTGGAGATTTATAGCCACCTGGTTTCTGTAGGTGAGAACAAATTATTTTCTGAATGCTGCTTAAACCCAGGAATGTGAGAAAACTTATAATTTTGAAATGTTTTCTATGAATGAATGCAATCTCCCAATTTTCCTATATATTGGTAAGTGTAATATTTGCTTCACTTTTAATATATCATTTAAAATGGTCTTTTAATTTAGCCTAACACTTAATTCTCTCCCATAAGGATATTTATGCAGTCATTCAGTAGCAATAATGTGTGAAAATATTTTGAATCCAATAGATTTATATTTGTAATTGTGAAATGTATGTGAATTTGAAGTTGTAAAAAATAAAAAAATAATTTCTTATGAGTTTACAACACCTGTCTAGTACACACTAATAAGTCTTCACTTATGAGTCTTTCCTTATATTCCTTTATGTTAAATGAGTGCAAGCCTGTGTTGCAAACCAAATCTTTGCCACGTTATGTTTAGTAATTATGGTACATCTCTTCTAATTCTTAGGTCTTTCTGATACAAAACCAGAACTAATCATGTGTCTTGAACAAAAGAAAGAATCCTGGATGGAGAATACAGTGAAAGTAAAAGGTCTGGAACCAGGTAAGCTGAAAGGAACCAATGGTTCATGTGTGAAATCCAAAAAAGGAATGAACAATTAAAGTGGCATCATCTTTGATCCCTACTAGACGTGTAGCCAAAGTATTTCTTTCAGTTTTTTATACTAGGATATAGCATACAGAGGATTTTACATGTTTTCCTTTGTTTCACCAGAATAGTTATTAGAAAAAAATTAGCATGCCAATAGCAATTTGGCAATGTATACATGGTTTTTGTGTGTGTGTGTTCCAACATATATCAGAATTGTTCTTCTATATGTCAGTGATAGATTAAATACTATTTCTAGAATTTTTCTATACTTTTTTAAAGTACATGCATCAATTTATTTTTCTTTCTTTTACCTACTTGCATATCATAGATTTATTGCATTACCCAACGTCATGATTCCCCCACAATATTTTATTCTATCAAAACATGATCAGAAAATTCATAAAAAATAGAGGAAAATTTGTGGAGGCCAACTACTTTGGAACACAATATTTTGAATATTATTGCTATATCCTGGGATTAAGTAAAAGGGAAAACGTTTTTCCTCCTCCTTGGAGTTATGAACCACTCATATATTCTTGTCAATGATTTATTACATTGGATCTATTTTCAATGAAAATGCAAAGTTTTGGCTATATGGAGCTTTTGTGGGTTTTGTCATTGCCTTTCCAGACTTGGCAATTATATGTTGATTGTTCCTATGCTGTTTTTAAACTCCTCTTTCACTAGAGTCATTTGCTGTTTCTTTCCTTCACCCTAATTGGAGGGTTATGAACAAAGAATCCCAGACAGGTCTTAGTTCTCCAAACTCTCAACATTATCCTTCCGTAGTAAAGGATGAGTGAGGCAACAATTTATGTATTCAACGATATACTACTGCCTTCATGCCAATGTTCCTTAAGTGAAATAATAATGGTTTTTATCTAGAGCCCATGCCAGTTTGGTCTCAGTTTCTTGGCAATAAAGCAGTGTCAGATATGGATTTCAACAATGCAGTTGTCAATAAAATAGTCAAATACTTATTAGTTATTGTCAAAACATCAGAGCCAATTTTGAACATTTTTTCTAGGTCTGTCAAATATGTGGTCCCATGATCAATAACATGGAAAATTGATGACACTGCTCTCATTGTATAGAATATATAGTAATTTTCCCTCAATATAGGTTTTTATTTAACTTAGAAACATGCATGCTTCACATGTCAATCCCAGCTACCTCTCACTTTCCTCCTCTCTTGTCCTTCCGCCAGCACACCAACCAATCCCCACTTGATTACCCAGGGAGGGTGAGGTCCTCCTTGTGAGGTTTGCCAGAGTCTGTCATGTCATCCAAGGCAGGACCTTGGCCCTTCCCTATGTGTCCATGCTTAGAAAATATCCCTCCTTGTGGAATGGGTTCCCAAAGTTCATTTGTATGCCATGGTAAACACTGATCTACTAACCAAGGCTACAGAGATTTCTGAGGCCTCCTCACTGACACTGTATTTATGGAGTCTGGATCAGTAATTGTTGGCCTCTCAGCCATGAGACTGGGGTTCAAGAACTCCCTTTGTCCAGTCAGCTGTCTTTGTGGGTTTCACCAGCACGATCTTGATCCCTTTCCTCATCACTCCTCCATTTCTGTCACTGGATTCCAGGAGTTCAGTTTAGTGTTTAGATGTGGGTGTCTGTCTTTGCTTCCATCTTTCACTGGATGAAGGTTCTAAGATGGCATATGGTAGTCATCAACCTTGAAATCAGGGAGGGGCTATATATATAGTCTCTCTTCTATTACTTAGTTTGCCAGTTGGTGTTTTGCTTGTAGATCTCAGAAATCTCAATAATGTCAGCTCTCTCCTCAAACTTACAATGATGGCATCTATTATGGTATCACTCATGCTGCTCTGCCTTTTTTTACTCAAACTTCCTGCTCTCCAATGCCTTCTTCAACCCTCCTATAATTCTCTTTTTCATGGTTCCCTCCCGTCTCTGCAAATGTTCCCAATCTGCTCAGGAGATCTTAGATCATTCCACTTCTCTGGGGTATAATGCATCTCTATTGGGAATCTCCATGTTACCCATACTCACTGGCATTGACACTGTAGGCAGTTTTTCCCCTGATTCATATCTACAATCCATGTGAGTCAGTACATATGATGTTTGTATTATTGTGACTGGGTTACCTCACTCAGGATGGTTTCTTATACTGCCATTCATTTCCCTGCAAAATTTCAAGATTCCATTGTTGTTTTTCTCTGGTTAGTACTTAAAATTTCCAATACACCCTCATAGCCTTACATGTGAGCCAGCCTTTGAGGGCAATCAATCAGTTCCCCTTTACTTTCCTGACCTCAATAGACCAGGTGAAAGGATAGAGATTTATTTAATACACCTTCTCTTTAAAAGGTGATCTCTCAAGTAAAAGCCTGGGAATTTGACCATTCAATTTTACTGTTAGAAGTTGAGGTACCTGTTTTTAAATTATTTTTTTCTCGAGGCTCTCCTCTCCTGAGTCTTCTTTCTGGCCAGTCGTTCCATGTCTCTCTGGATATCAGTGGGACCTCAAATTGTGGCGCTGATGCCACAATCAACCCTGAAGTATCAGGAAAAGAAAGACCAGATAGGTGTCCAGATGTTTCTACTAAAACGTGTCTTTATTTGCAAGTGCTAAGAGGTCCCTCTCTTGTAGAATGGAGCAGTCTTATATATAGACTTACAACACAGTAGAAAAACCCTAGGTGGAAGAGAGCATGTTTTCCTCCTGATAGATGTTGATGTCAGTAGGTCAAGGAAGGGGCAGTAAGTCTGGACTAGAAAAGAGGATGCCCCTGTGGATATCAGCTAACAATTCAGAGACCCTGTGGGGGCTAGGTGCCAATAGATGCTATGTATTTTCGATTGTATACTTTTGGTTTCTTTGTCGAAAATCAGGTGTTCATAGGTTTGAGGATTAATCTCAGTGGTATCAGTTGGTTTCCATTGGTCTACCTGTTTATTTCTGTGCCAATATCATGCTGTTTTCAGGACTATAGCTCTATAATAGACTTGAAGTACTGGATGGTGATTCCTAAAGATATTCCTTTGTTGATCGGGGTTGTCTTGGCTATCCTGTTTTTTTTTCCGTATAAAGTTGAGAATTTTTCTTTCAAGTCCTGTAAAGAATTGTGCTGTGAGTTTGATGGGGATTGCATTGAGTTGGCAGATTGCTTTTGGCAGGATTGCCATTTTTACTACATTGATCCTACTTATCAAAGAGCATGGGAGATCTTTTCCATTTTCTGATGTCTTCTTTAAATTCTTTCATTAAAGACTAAATGTTCTTTTTTACATATATATTTACATATTTTATTTTTAATTTTAAATAGCTTGTTTTACATGTCAATCGCAGTTCCCTCTCCCTCCCCTCCTCCTGTACCCCCATACCCCCCATCCTCACACCATATTGCCAATTCCTTACAAATATAGTATATCTAGGGTCTACCATTTCACTCAGGGTAGGGGCCAGGCACTTCCCTAAGAGTCCAGGCAGAGAGAGCAACCCTCTTTGTGTTATGTACACACAATGTCTGTTAGCATTCGAGGGATAAACACAGATCCACTGTTCAGGACACCATAGGTAGCCCAGGCTTCCTCACTGACTCTCACATTCAGGGGGTCTGGATCGGTCCCATGCTGGCCTCCCAGCTGTCAGTCTGGGGTCCCAGAGCTCTCCCCTGTTCGGATCAGATGTCTCTTCTGGTTTTGCCAGCCCTCTTTTTGCCAATTTGCTCATCGTTCCTCTCTCTCTGTCGCTGGGTTCCTTGGGTTCAATTCAGTATTTAACTGTGGGTGTTTGCCTGTGCTTCCATCAGTCACGGGATGAAGGCTCCAGAATGGTTACAGACATCATGATCACTATCAGGTATGGTCATTCGAGGTGGTCTACACAATTGCTTAGCTTGCCAATTTGTGTAATCCCTTTAGATTACCAGAGGTCACAATGGTGCCTGATCTGTCTTCTAACCTATGATTCCCATTTCCCCCTATCCTACCCCTCTAGTCAACCTTCCTGTTCCTCTAATACATCCTCTCTCTTCCTCTTCTCCCCCTCTGTATTTCCCAGATCACCCTGTCCCCCACCCCTTACCATATTACCCATCCTTTCAGAGGATCTTGCCTCATTTCTCTTTTCTTGTTTACCATGCATATCTTTTAGGTTCTTTACTGTTTCCCAGACTCTCTGTCAGTGGAAATGCAGACTGCTGCTCTCCTGATCCATGTCTGAAATCCATATATGAGTGAGTACATACCATGTTTGTCTTTTTGTGACTGGGTTACTTCACTCAGGATGGTTTCTTCTAGTGCCATCCATTTACCTATGAATTTCAAGATTCCATTTTTTTCTGCTGAGTAATATTCCATTGTATAAATGTACCACATTTTCTCTATCCACTGTTCAATTGAGGGGCATCTAGGTTGATTCCAGGTTCTGGCTATTACAAATAATGCTGCTATTAACATAGTGGAGCAGATGCCCTTGTTGTATGAATTTGCCTCCTTTGGATATATGCCTAAGAGTGGCATTGCTGGGTCCTGTGGTAAATTGATTCCCATTTTCCTGAGGAATCTCCATACTGCTTTCCAAAGTGGCTGGACAAGTTGGCACTCCCACCAGCAGGGGAGGAGGGTTCCCCTCTCTCCACATCCTCTCCAGCATAAATTGTCTTCAGAGTTTTTGATTTTAGACATTCTGACAGGAGTAAGATGGTATCTCAGAGTTGTTTTGATTTGCATTTCCCTGATGGCTAAGGATGTTGAGCACTTTCTTAAGTGTCTCTTGGCCATTTTGGCCTCCCCTATTGAGTATTCTCTCTTTAGTTCTGTACCCTACCTTTTAATTGGATCCTTTGGTGTTTTGGAGACTTGCATCTTGAGTTCTTGTAGACTTTGGAGATTTGCCCTCTGTCAGATGTGGGGTTAGTGAATATCTTTTACCATTATGTGGACTGCCTTTCTTTCTTTTGACTGTGCCCTTTGACTTACAGAAGCTTTTTAGTTTCATGAGGTCCTTTTTGTTAATTGTCGAACTCAGTGTCTGTGCCACTGGTGTTATGTTCAGGAAGTGGTCTCCTGTACCAATTCATTGAAGAGTATCTCCCACTTTCTCTTCTAAAAGTTTCAGTGTGGCTGGATTTATGTTGAGATCTGTGATCCATTTGGACTTAAGTTTTGCAGGAGGCAATAAACATGGATCTATCTGCAGTCTTCTGCATACCAGTACCCAGTTATTCCAGCACCATTTGTTGAAGATGCCTTCTTTTTTCCATTGTATAGTTTTAGCTTCCTTGTCAAAAATCAAGTGTTTATAGGTGTGTGGGTTAAAATCAGGGTTTTCAATTCAGTTACATTGGTCTACCTGCCTATTTTTCTGCCAATACCAAGCTGTTTTCATGACTATATCTCTATAATAGAGCTTGAAGTCAGGTATGGTGATGCCTCCTGAATTTCCTTTATTGTATAGGGTTGTTTTAGCTATCCTGGGTCTTTTGTTTTTCCATATAAAGTTGATTAATGTTCTTTCCAGGTCTGTGGAGAATTGTGCCAGAATTTTGATAGGGATTGCATTGAATCTGTAGACTGCTTTTGGCAAGACTGACATTTTTATTGTATTGATCCTACCAATCCAAGAGCATGGGAGATCTTTCCATTTTCTGGTATCCTCTTTGATTTCTTTCTTTAAAGACTCAAAGTTCTTGATGTACAGGTCTTTCACTTCCTTGGTTAACATTATCCCCAGATATTTGATGCTGGTTATGGCTATTGTAAAGGGTGAGGTTTCTCTGATTTCTTTCTGAGTCTCTTCATCATCTGTGTATAATATGGCCATTGATTTTTTTGAGTTTACCTTGTATCCAGCCACTTTGCTGAAGGTGTTTATCAGCTCTAGGAGTCCATTGCAGAGTTTTTCGGGTCACTTATGTAAAATATCATATCATTTGCAAGACTAAATGTTCTTGCGACATAGGTCTTTTACTTGTTTGGTTAGAGTTCTCCCCAGGGATTTTATGTTGTTTGTGGCATTTGTAAAAGGTGATGATTCTCTCCCCTTTTATCCTCTGTCTGTTGTAGAGATACTGATTTTCTGGAGTATATCTTCTATCCAGCCACATTGCTGAAGGTGTCTATCAGCTGTAAGTGTTCACTGGTAGAGTTTTTGTGTCACTTAGGTAAAGTACCATATCATCTGCAAATAGTGAATGTTTGACCTCTTCCTTTCCAATTTGTATCCCTTTGATCTTGTTGCCTTATTGCTCTAGCTAGTTCAGTACAGTATTACAGAGCTATTGGGAGAGAGGACATCTTATTTTCTTCCTGATTTTATAGGAATTAGCTTGAATTTCTCTCCATTCATTTTGATGTTGGCTGTCGATTTGCTGTATATAGCATTTATTATGTTGAGGTAAGTTCCTATTATCCCAGATCTCTCCAAGACATTTATCCTACAGTGGTGTTGGATTTTGTGAAATGGTTTTCCATTATCTAGGGAGATGATCATGTAATTTTTGTTTCTCACCTTGTTTATATTGTAGATCTTGTTGATGCATTTTCGTATGTTGAACCATCCCTGCATCCATGGAATTAAGCCTACTTGAACATAGTGGATGAGGTTTCTGATATATTCTTGGATCTGATTTGTTAGTATTTTCTTGAGTATTTTTGTGTCAAAGATCATGAGGCATATTGGTCTGAAGTTCTCTTTCTTAGTTGTGTCTTTGTGTGGCTTGAAATCTCATAAAAAGAATTTGTCAAAGACCCTTCTGCTTCTATTCCATGGAATAACTTGAAGAGAATTGGTATAAGCTCTTCTTTGAATTTCTGGCAGAATTCTGCAATGAAGTCATCTGGCCCTGAGATTTTCTTGGCCAGGAGACATTTGAGTACTGCTTATATTTTATTAGTTGTTATAGGTAAATTAAAATTCCTTATCAATTCTTGATTTAATTTTGGCAGGTGATGTCGATCCAGAAAATTGTCCATTACCCTTAATTTTTCAAATTTCATGGAGTATTGTTTTTCAATATATGACCTGATGTTTCTCACTGTCTGTTGTTATGTCTCCCTTTTTATTTCTGATTTTGATAATTTGTATGCTTATACTTTGCAGTTTGGTAAGTTTGGATAATGGTTTGTCTATCTTGTTTTCTCCATCTATTTTAATTGAAATCTTTGCTGGATATGGTAGTCTGGGCTAGCATCCAACGTCTCTTATCATTGGCAGAATATCTATTCAGGACCTTCTGGTTTTCATACTTTCCATGGATAAGTCAGGTAAAATCCTGATACATTTGTCTTTATATGCTATTTTGCATTTTTACTTAGCTGATCTTAATATTCTTTCTATATTCTGTATATTTGGAGTCTTGATTATTATATACCAAGTGGATTTTTTTTGGTCGACTCCATTTGTTGGACTTAAAATTTTCTTTGATGAATCTAATTCTCCTGGAGTATCTTCAACACATGAGATTATCTCTTCCAACTCTTAACCAGTTTTCCAGCTTTTCTATTTCCAGAATTCTTTCAGACTAGAATTTTTTATAGTTTCTATTTCAGATTTCATCCCTTGTATTGTTTGAAGTGTTTCTTGCAAGTTTGTCTATGTCTTTTCTTCATTTCTTGCATTATTTCGATTGCTTTTTCTTCCATCTGTTTAAGGAATAGTCTCATATCCTCTTTGAGGGGCTCTATCATTTTCATAAAGTTTTTAAAAATGTCTTTCCCTTCTGCTCCATTCGCATTTCTGTCTTCCAGTCTTTCTGGTATAAGAATATGGTATTCTTCATGAATTTGCATGTCATCCATGCAGATGGGCCATGCTAATCTTCTCTGTTTTGTTCCAAGTTTAGTATATGTGCTGCTGAGACAAACACCATATGTTTTCTATGCTAGTCAAATATGTGGTCACATGGTTCATAACTTGGAAAATTGATAAATATGGTCTCCTTGTATAATAATTTTAAGCACTGTCAAAATATTTCTATTGGGTTGAAGTATCCAGTTGCATACAAATTTGATAACTCCTAATTCAATATTTTCAGTGTTCTGGCATATTTATTGATTTCTTGTTTGAAAATGATTACAAGGTGAATAACCAATATATTTAGGGTGTAACATCAGGAAATAATGTAACCCATTACATTACTTTATTTGTTGGCACATGATTTCAAGTATGGTATTGTGTAAACTGTAGAGGCAGATATTACTCTATCAGCTCTTCTTCCTTCTAGACTGTTTATAATTTTCTAGCCAAGGGCTTAGACTTCTTATTTACTAGGCTTCTTATGAATTAACCCATCCACATTAACATGAGTTTGTGGCTTGCACATGTAATTCTCTGGAGTCTTACCTCCCAGGCAGCTACATGGCCTCTCTTGACTCTGTCTTTCTTCTCCCAACTCTTATTTTGGAATTCCTGCTTATCTAAATTCTGCCTATTGATTGTCTAAAAAATATTAATTAATCAATAATTAGGAATGCATACATATGTAGTTATAGATATGTAGATATAAATGTGGCATGCAGAATGTCATCCCTGATCACCTTCTAATTTCTGTCTAATAAAAAGGAAGATTTTAATTTTAATATAGAAAAGTTATTTTTTCAAATAAGAGTTATAGCTATAATATTTACTGCATTTACACTTGACAAAATCTAAAGGAATTAATTTATCCTATAGTTGTGAGTCTAAAATAATATATATATATATATTATTTTTTATTACATATAAAGGAGACTCCATCCATAAATACCACTCTTCAGCTCAACTGCATCAAATTCTCCAGAATGATATAATGTTTCATAAGTAAACAAGTAGTCTGTTTCAAGTAACTTTTAAAACACTAATATTGACAGAGACATCTTGGTAGTTGAAGAGTTACCCAAATTTCATTTGTATTGTTGGGCATCCATCTTAAGCCTATAGGCATAGATGTTTGGCATTTTTTCTTTGAAGCAGGAAAATTGAATATCATTTTCATCTTATACTAGCAATTTCTATTCTAAACGTCTACCTCTGCCATATTGAAATAAACACCACAGCAAGGTTCAGTGGTGCCCATCATTCTCTCTGACATAGATGATGCTGCCAGGAGCACATGTGTCTCATTGTCATGGAAAGTCCAAAGTTAATAAACCATTTTACATGGCATATTCAAATGGGCTTTGAAAGGTTTTGAAAAATGCATATCTATCTGAAAAATATATCTGTAATCTAGAAAACTAACATAACTATGAGTTTTGACTATTATGGATAAATATTTTTATTCTGCATTTCTTAATAACATATTATTTTAAATGAATTTTATAAAAATAGCAATGTAAGCAAGAGTATAAATATGCATAGAACAAAATTGTTCTTAAATTTTTGTAATTAAACTGAAATCAACATCAATGCAAAATACTCATTTCTTTTTCGTTTTTGGTTTTTATGAGACAGGGTTTGTCTGTATTGTTTTGGAGGCTGTCGGTCCAGCCTGGCCTCGAACACACAGAGATCCGCATGCCTTTGCCTCCCGAGTGCTGGGATTAAAGGCGTGTGCCACCACTGCCCGGCTAAAAATACTCATTTCTATGTAACATTTATCCCTCTTTTTCTTTATAATAAGATTGACTGTGTTCATCAGACATTTACAATGAATACTGTTTAAAGGTAAACTACCCTTTATATGCATACAAATGGGAATTTGGCCATAGTTCTCTACAAATTGCTACCTGATGTTTGAGGGCATTCCCAAACTCATGGAGATTCTGAGAAAATATGGAACCATGACCAAATCTTTGCTGTGATGATTGAAGAGATGGCATCACCTCAGCAGTTTGTATTTTGAATCATCTGGGCCATTGTTTAAGGGGAACTTAATTGTCCAAACCATAGCCTCTAAGAAATCCATAGGCTCCAATACTCAGTGAGAACAAAATCAGAATCTCTTTTTCAAAGTTACAAATCCTTGATTTCAAGTTATAAAGTCAAGGTACCACAATGAGGGATGTTCTCTTAGTCTCAATGCTTGGAGGAGAGCGTAAGACCTGCCCTGAATGAAATGACAGACTCTGGAGTATCTCTATCCTCCTCCAAACTTGACCTCCCAGATTCTTCAGATCCTCTTCCTTCCTGCCCCTCACCACTTATCTATCCTATCTCCCTACCTCATCCTCCCATGCTCCCAATTAACTCAGATATTGTCTACTTCCCCTTCTTTGGGGTCCATGTTTTTCTTTCCTAGGATACTCTTTGTTTCCTAGCTTATTGGAATTATGGATTATAGTCTGGTTATCCTTGCCTTTAATTCTAATAACCAAATATGAAAGTGGGCATACAATGGTTGTATTTCTGTGCCTAAGTTACCAGAAAGAGGATTTTTTTCTATTTTCTCTATTTGCCTTGGAAGTCCAAGATGTCATTTTCTCCATTTAATCACTGAGTAGTACACCATTGTGTATATGTATCATATTTTCTGTATTTATTTTTCAATTGGAGAGCATCTATATTGATTCCAGGTTCTGGCTATTACAGATAATGCTGTAATGAACACATTTAAACAGATGTCATGGTGGTAAGTGTGTGTGTGTGTGTATTGATATATGCCACCAATAGTATTTCTGGGTCTTGAGTTACATCAATTACCAATACTGATTCCAATGTGTCTGTACAAGATTGCACTCCAACCGGCTATGCTGAATTGTTCACCTTACTCCATATTCTCTCCAGCATAATCATTCATTAGTATTTTTAGCCATTGTGACAGGTGAAAGATAGTATCTCAGAGTTGTTTTGCTTTTCCTTTCCAGCTAAGGATGCTGAGGAATTTCTTAATTGCCTTTAGGCCACTTTAGATTACTTTACTGAGAATTATCTCCTTAGTTCTTTTCCCCACTTTTAATTGTACTATTTGGTGTTTTGGTGAGTTTATTGTACATTTGGAAATCAGTCCTCTGTCAGTTGTGGTTTTGCTGAAGGGCTTTTCCAATTCTGTATGCTGCTGATTTGTCTTTTTGATTGACCATGTCCTTTTCCTTAGAGAACCCTCTCAGTTTCAAGAGGGCCCATGTATTAATTGTCAGTGTCATTGTGTGTGCTATAGGCATTATGTTCATGAAGTGGTTTCCTATGCCAATTTATTCCAGGGTACTTAAACTCTCTCTTATAAGAGGTTCATTGTGGCTAGATTTATATTGAGGTCTTTGATCAATTTGTACTTAAGTTTTGTTCATGGTGATATATAAAGACCTATCTGTAATATTCTACATGTCAGCATCCAGTTATGCTAGCACCATTTATTAAAATATTTTTCCATTTCATAATTTTAGCTTCATTGTCAAATATTAGATGTCTGTATGTATATGGATTAATATAAGGATTTTTATTAGTTTCCTTTGGTATATTGCCTGCTGTTTATGCGAATACCACTCTGGGTGAATTAATATAGCTCTATAGTAGAGCTTGAAATTAAGAATGGGTATGCCTCCAGAAGTTGCTTTATTGTATAGGATTGTATTTCCCATCCTGTTTTTTTCATATAAAGTTGAGTATCCTTTCTTTCAAGGTTCTCGAATTTGATAGGGGATTGCATTGTATCTGTAGATTTCTTTATTATGATTGACCTTTTTCCTGTATTGATCCTACAAATCCAAGAGCTTAAAGATTTTTCCATTTTCTTGCTTCTATTTTTTAATTTATTTTTTTAAAGATTCAATGTTCTTGTCATACAGGACATTCATTTGTCCAGTTAGACTTATCCTATGATATTTTATATTGTTTGTGGCTATTTTATTTTATTTTATTTTTTATTAATATTTTTTTATTTTCCATTTTAAATTTAGATAAGAAACAAGGTTGCTTCACAAGTCAGTACGAGGTCCCTCTCCCTTTCCCTCCCCTCCTCCCGTGCCCTCCCCCCCATCCCCCCCCGTTATCCCCTCATTCCCACAGGGAGGGTGAGGCCCTCCATGGGGGTGTCCATAGTCTGTCATTTCATATAGGGCAGGGCCTAGACCCTTCCCCAAGAGTTCAGGGTGAGAGTGCACCTCACATTGTTCTATGGGAGTCCAGAGACCGTGTGTATACTTGGGATGGGTACTGATCTGCTGTCCAAGGCTCAATAGATTACCTAGGCCTCCTCACTGACACCCAGATTCAGGGCGTCTTGATCAGTCCCATGCTGGATTCCCAGGCTGATGCCTGGGAATCAAGAGTTAACCTTTGTCTGGTCAGCTGTTTCTGGGGGTTCAACCAGCCCAGTCTTAATCCCTTTGATCATCAGTCCTCCCTCTCTGATACTGGCTTTCTTGAGTTCAGCTCAGTACTTAACCAGCCAGTAAATGAAGTTTCTGTTTCCCAGACTCTCTGGCAATAGGATTGTAGTCTGGCACTCCCCAGATCTATGTCTAAAATCCATATATGAGAGAGTACATGCCATGTTTCTCTTTTTGTGACTGGGTTACCTCACTCAGGATGGTTTCTTCTAGTGTCATCCATTTGCCTGCGAATCTCATGATTCCATTATTTTTTCTGCTGAATAGTACTCCATTGTGTAGATGTACCACATTTTCTCTATCCATTCTTCGGGTGAGGGACATCTAGGTTGCTTCCAAGTTCTGGCTATTACAAATAAAGCTGCTATGAACATAGTGGAACAGACATCTTTGTTATATGAATGGGCATCTGTTGGATATATGCCTAAGAGTGCAGTTGCTGGGTCTTGTGGTAGGTTTATTCCCATTTTTCTGAGGAATCTCCATACTGCTTTCCAAAGTGGCTGAACCAGCTGGCACTCCCACCAGCAATGGAGGAGTGTCCCCCTTTCACCACATCCTCTCCAGCATAAATTGTCATTGGTGTTTTTGATTTTAGCCATTCTGACAGGAGTGAGATGGTATCTCAGAGTTGCTTTGATTTGCATTTCCCGGATGGCTAAGGATGTTGAGCACTTTCTCAAGTGCCTCTCAGCCATTTTAGACTCCTCTATTTAGTTCTGCAGCCCACTTCTTAATTGGGTCCTTTGCTGTTTTGAAGACTTGCTTCTTGAGTTCTTTGTAAATTTTGGAGATCAACCCTCTGTCAGATGTGGAATTAGTGAATATTTTTTCCCATTCTGTGGGCTGCCTTTTTGTCTTGCTGACTGTGTCCTTTGTGTTTGTGGCTATTTTAAATGTTGATGCTTCTCTGATTTTTTTCTCAGCCCATTTATATTTTACATATAGTAGGACTGCTAATATTCTGTATTTAATATTTCATCCTGCAATATTGCTAAAGGTGTTTATCTGATGTATGGATTCTCTGTTGGAATTTTTCTGTTCACTTATGTAAAAAAAACTATCATCTGCAAATAATGAAAATTTGAAGTCCTCCTTTCCCATTTGTAACCACGTGTTGTCGTATTCCTCTAGTTAGAGCTTCACGTACAAGATTTAAGATGTATGGAGAGAGTGTACAACCTTGTCTTGTTCCTGTTTTAAAGGAATAACATTGAGTCTCTCGATTTTTTATGTTGACTGTTAGCTAGCCCTATATTTCCTTTATCTTTTTTTGGTATGTTCTTGTTATCCATTTTCTCTTCAAGACATTAATCATGAAATTATGGGATTTTGTTGAAGGCTATTTCAGCATCTAGGGAGATGTTCATGTTTTATTCCTTTTCAGTTCAGTCTCTACTTGTGGTGGATTATTTTGGCAGATTATTGTATGATGTATAATCCCTGCATATCTGGGATGAAACCGTCTTGATCAGGGTAGGTTGGATTAGATTTGCTTGTATGTATTGAGTATTTTTCATGAATTTTTATGAGGGAGATTGTTTGTAGGTTCTCAGTCTTAGTCATGTCTGTGTGTTTTGTGTTTCAATTTAATTGTAAGTTCCTTAAAACAGGTGCAAATGAACCCATTACTTCCATTGTGTGAAACAATTTGAGCAATATTGGTATTAGCTCTTCTTTGAATTTCTGGCAGAATTCTGTATTGAAAGCATCTGGCAATGTGCTTTTTTGTTTGGGAGACTTTGTTGATGGTTTCTTATTCTATAGGTCTATAGGTCTTCTTAAAATGTATATCTCTTCTTGATTTAATTTTGGTAATTGATATCTGTACAGAAAATTTTCCATTTCCTTTGAGTTTTCTAATTATGTGGAGTCCTGTTTTTCAAAGTATCATCTGATTGTTCTATGGATTTTTCTAAGTGTCTGTTGTTGTTTCCTTTCTGATTTTCTTAATTTACATGTTATCTTTGCTTTATGGTTAGTGTAGGTAAAGGTATGTCTATATTATGGATTTTCTCAAAGAACCAACTCTTTCTTTCAATGATTCATTGTATTATTTTCTTTGTTTCTACTTTATTGATTTCAACCCTCATTTTAATTTTCTAGCATCTACTCCTTTGTGAGTTTCATTATTTTTGTTCCAAAGATTTCAGGTATTCTGTTAAGTCACTAATTTGGGAGTTCTCCATTTCTTTTATGTAGGTACTTGCTGATATAAACCTTCCTCTTAGTGTTGCTTTCAATGTAGCCCATAATTTCCTGTATGTTTTGGATATATTTTCATTGAGTTCTCAGAAGTTTTTAATTTTTTTGTTTATTTCTTCATTGACCGAGGTTGACCCAAACAAACACTGTTCAATTTCAGTCAGTAGGCAGTTTTCAATGTGTGTTTTTGTTGAATTGTAACTTTAAACATGGAGATCTGATAAGATACAGGGTGTTGTTAAAATTTTATTTTTTCTGTTAAAGTTTCTTTGTTGCTGTCCACATGGTCAATTTTGGAGAACGTTCCCTGAGGTGCTGAGAAGAAGGTACATTCTTTGTATTTGGATGAAATGTTTTGTAGCTGTCTTTTCTTCCCAGTTGAGTCAAATTTTCTGTTAGTTCCTTTATTTCTATGATAAGGCATAGTGAGAGTTGGCTGATAAAGTCTTCCACTATTTGTATGTAGGGTTTAATGAGTGACTTAACTTTTAGTACTGTTTCTTTTACAAATGTGTGTACCTTTTATATGTGGCCTAGATATTCAGAATTGAGACTTAACCTTGCTGGATTTTTCCTGTGTTGAATATGAAATCACTTTCATCATCACTTATGATTAAATTTTGAAGTCTAACTTATTAGATATCAGGGTAGGTATACAAGCTTTAATATTAGGTCCTTTTTGCTGGATAATCTTTTCTCGACCCTTACTCTGAGGTAATATATGTCTTTGAAAATGAATTGTCTTTCCTGTATGCACTAGAAGGATGGCTTCTGTCTTCTTATGCATTCTGTTAGCCTGTGTCCCTTTCTTTTATAGGAAAGCTGAGACTATTGATATTAATAGATTATTTAAGACCATTTATTTTTATTTCTGTTAGTTTTGTATTTGTTGTTAGTGGTGGTAATGTGAGCATGTGTGTGTATCATTTTTGTGGGGAATTTGACAAAATGGTAATATCTATTATATGTATGTATTTGTGACTATAACTAACTTCCTTACATAGAGTTTTCTATCTAGTACATACTGTATGGCTGGATATGGGGATATGTATTTTTTAAGTCAGGATTTGTTATAAACTATATAATTTTATCCATCTACAATAACTGAGAACTTGGTGGGAGTAGGCTGGGCTGGAATCCCTTTTGTACTATTCCCTTTAGAACATGTATCTAGGACCACCTAGATGTCCAGAGTAATTGTGATAGGTATACCCTCATATTTTTTGGCCTTTTTACTTTGAATCTCTTAGTATTCTTTATTTGCTATGTATATTTTATTTTTTAATATTTTTGGGAAGGAACTATTTTGAGTTGTGTCTATTTGGTTTTCTTTAAGCTACTTGTCCTTTCTTATGCATTTACAACCTTGGATTGGGAAAGTTGTTTTTATGATTTTGTTGAATATGTTGTCTGTGCCTTTGAGTTGGACATCTTCACATTCTTCTATAGTTATTATTGTTAAGTTTGGCCTTCTCACAATGTCTTGAATATTATATGTTAAGAATTTTTGGATTTAGCATATTCTTTGGTTTTATACTTGAAGTCTTAGGTATCAGATTATGATAACTTGAAGTTCAAGGGATACAGATAGGACAGAGAAAAGCCAGAGTATAAACATTACACATAATATTAGTCTTGCACAAATAATTTTTAATGAAGATACATAGGCCTAGTCCTAAAATTAATGCTAGATTGTGGGGTTTGTTTGTTTGTTTTATTATGATCACCATAAAAGCCACTACTTCCTTAATGTGTCACATACTTACATGGTATAATATTGTAGGAAAATACAAAATAGCATATATATTTGAGTAATTGTTATATAAACTTGGTGTTATTTGCCTCCCAAAACTTCATGTTTTTGTACTAACCATCCATTCATCATAAAGTAAGAATGTTACAAAATTTCTGTTTCCCAATCGATAATGTCCGTTGTTTGACAAATACCTTATCAAATGCACCTATTGAATGATGTGAGCAAAAAATTATCCTGTGCCATGGGTTATGTACCATATTACTTGTTTAATGTAACATGATGTGATCTGAAATTATATATTCATTATCAATAAAGCACAAACACAAACACACACTCTCACACACACATATATATCTATATGTATTTAGAAAAATTACATATCTATAAACAATTATCAAAATATGTTTAAATTATTGATGAGTAAATACTGCAATATTAGGAATGAAAATGGCTAGGAAAAGCCGGCTGTGAATTGATATAATTACTTTTAATTAAATTTACATTTAAAATAGTTTGTGAATTTACCATTTAAACTCTGAGTTCTTATTTTATTTTGAAATTCTAAATTTCAATATACTTTGAAAACCTGAATTTTATACAGTATGTCTTTTACTAATTCAATATATTCTTAGGTAGCTAAAGAAATGGAAAACCTATATAATTATCAGTGTTCAAAGAGGTCCCTTCCCAATTATTCATATTATAAAACATAATTTCATAAAATTGCATTCTTAATATTCATCATGTTTGAACATTTAATTCCTTATGCCCATATTTGTTGTTCATGATCATTTTACTGTTTTCTTTGTAATAATCACTCTCTTTGAATGACTCTATATTAGCATGCATTAATAATAATTAATTATAGGAACATTTTATAATTCATATGTTTTGAAGATTATTATTGACCTGAATAAATAATACAATTTCAATGTAAATAGAATCTTTTATTGTGATTCCTCTTTTTGCTACAGTTTACCTCGGTGTCCATTTTTTTGTATAAGTTTCCACATTATTCTTCCCAAATTCCAGACACTTAGACATTATTTGCTTTCATTTCTTCCAGCTCTCTATTATTATCCATTTCAGGATTTGTTCCCAAAAGTGCTGAAAGAGCATACTTCTCAAAGAGTAATATTAGGATGTTTTGGAAGAAACAATGCTGGGGAATTACATAAAAAGAAGTTCTCTGCCTGCAGATATGTCAATGAAGAGCCTGAATCATATGTTGCTGGAAAGAAAAGAAAAGATTTCAACTGTACAGAATGCTGCAATTCTTTTGCCCATAGGTTTTCTTGTCAGGTTCATCAGACAACCCAAACTGGAGAAGAAAAGACTTTCATGTGTGAAGCATGTGGCAAGTCTTTTACTCAGAGTTCATTACTTCATGCTCATCGCGGGATACTTAATGGAGAGAAACCTTACAAATATTTTATGTGTAGAAAGTCCTTTACTGCATACTCAAATCTTCAAGTTCATCAAAGAATACAAGCTGGAGAGAAACCTTACAAATGCTCAAATTGTGACATGTCCTTCAAACAGAGATCAGCCCTTCAAGTTCATCAAAGAATACATACTGGAGAGAAACCTTACAAATGCTCAGATTGTGACAAGGCCTTTAAACAGAGATCATCCCTTCAAGTTCATCAAAGAATACATACTGGAGAGAACCCTTACAAATGCTCAGATTGTGACAAGTCCTTTAATTGGAAATCATCCCTTCAAGTTCATCAAAGAACACATACTGGAGAGAAACCTTACAAATGCTCAGATTGTGACAAGGCCTTTAAAGAGAGATCATCCCTTCAAGTCCATCAAAGAATACATACTGGAGAGAAACCTTACAAATGCTCAGATTGTGACAAGTCCTTTAATCGGAGATCAGCCCTTCAAGATCATCAAAGAACACATACTGGAGAGAAACCTTACAAATGCTCAGATTGTGACAAGGCCTTTAAACAGAGATCATCCCTTCAAGTTCATCAAAGAATTCACACTGGAGAGAAACCGTACAAATGTAGTATGTGTGACAAGGCCTTTATTAAAGGCTCAAAAGCTCAAGCTCATCAAAGAATACACACTGGAGAGAAACCTTACAAATGCCCAGATTGTGACAAGGCCTTTGATTGGAGATTAACACTTCAAGTTCATCAAAGGATGCATACTGGAGAGAAACCTTACAAATGCTCAAATTGTGACATGTCCTTCAAACAGAGATCAGCCCTTCAAGTTCATCAAAGAATACATACTGGAGAGAAACCTTACAAATGCTCAGATTGTGACAAGGCCTTTAATCGGAAATCATCCCTTCAAGTTCATCAAAGAACACATACTGGAGAGAAACCTTACAAATGCTCAGATTGTGACAAGTCCTTTAATCGGAAATCATCCCTTCAAGTTCATCAAAGAACACATACTGGAGAGAAACCTTACAAATGCTCAGATTGTGACAAGGCCTTTAAAGAGAGATCATCCCTTCAAGTCCATCAAAGAATACATACTGGAGAGAAACCTTACAAATGCTCAGATTGTGACAAGTCCTTTAATCGGAGATCAGCCCTTCAAGTTCATCAAAGAAAACATAATGGAGAGAAACCTTACAAATGCTCAGAGATCATCCCTTCAAGTTCATCAAAGAATTCACACTGGAGAGAAACCGTACAAATGTAGTATGTGTGACAAGGCCTTTATTAAAGGCTCATAAGTTCAAGTTCATCAAAGAATACACACTGGAGAGAAACCTTACAAATGCCCAGATTGGGACAAGAACTTTGATTGGAGATCAACCCTTCAAGTTCATCAAAGGATACATACTGGAGAGAAACCTTACAAATGCTCAGATTGTGACAAGTCCTTTAATCAGAGATCAACCCTTCAAGTTCATCAAATGATACATACTGGAGAGAAACTTTACAAATGCTCAGATTGTGAGAAGTCCTTTAATCAGAGATCATCCCTTCCAGTTCATCAAAGGATACATACTAGAAAGAAACCTTACAAATGCTCAGATTGTGACAAGGCCTTTAAACAGAGATCATCCCTTCAAGTTCATCAAAGAATACATACTGGAGAGAAATCTGATAAATGTAAAGAATGTGGAAAGTCCTTTCCTACAGTGCCAAATCTTAAAGTTCATCAAAGAATACATACTGGATAGAAACCATATAGCTGTAATGTATGTGCAAATCCTTTACCACAGGATCGTAACTTCAAATTCATCAAAGAATACACACTGGAGAGAAACCATACAAATGTAGTATGTGTGTCAAGACCTTTTTGAAACGATCATCACTTAAAGTTCATCAAAGAATACATAGTAGTCAGAAACCTTAAAATGTTCAGATTGTAGACAATTTAAACAAATCTCCACACTTCAATTTCACCAAAGAATACACACTGAACAGAAAGCTTACAATAGCATAGAATGTGCTAAGTCTTTCGCCACATGGTAAAATCTTCAAGTTCTTCAAAGAACACACACTGGAGAGAAACCTTACAAGTGTTCAGATTGTGGAAAGTCCCTTAAACTGAGGTCAACATTTCAAATTCATCAAAAAATATATCCTGGAGTATAACCTTGCAAATGAGATGCATGTGATAAGTCCCTTACAAAGAGCTCAATACTTACGTTTCATCTAAGAATACATAAAAGAGAAATGGCAGAAAATATACAAATTGTGGCCAGTTCTTTTGCCTATGATTCACATCTTTAAAGACACTTAATGACTGGAGAAGGCAGAATCCTTAATATTGAATGTATATGTCACATGCTGTGTCTTTTTCTCCTAGATCATTTCAGCAAAATCTCAGTACATCCAAACTTGAGAGAAAACTTATGAATGTTAATCACATAAGAAATCCTTTTTTGGGTAGTTAAATCTTAACGAATAATACAGAATCTATACTAGATGAACACTGACAACTTTAATAAAAACGTAGGAACTTTTATGGGGTGCTTAAATAGTCAAACCCCATAAATCATTAGTAATGGAAATAAACCAAACACATGTAGACTGCTATACAAAATTTTCAAAGGATGGTCAAAACCTAGAGCATTCTGAAAATACATGTAAGAGAACAACTCAATATGGAATTAGTGTCCCAATACTCTTACAAAGATAAGGTGATTTATAATGTGTATAGAAGAAGGAAACTTTTAGCATATGTTGAAACTTTATTCACAGTTAGATGAGGGGCATTACTAATCCTTATGATCATTGTTGTTTTAAAACCATTCTACAAAGTAATAAAATGGTTATTCATAAAAGTATTGTTGGAAAAATCATCTATATATGCATTGATATATATATCTCAGTACTAAACTGAAATCAAATGTTAAAATGGTATGCATTGAATTTAATAATAGTTGAAGGCAAACAGATTTGAAAATGTGAATTCTTATTTATCCTAGGGTAATTTTAGTAATAACCATCCAATTCAATATCACGGTGAAATTTTCTGTATCTTTTATGTGACAGTATATTGATCTCTTATTTATAATAGCTTTGTATAACTATCATTGTGTTACTAGTGCTTGAAATTTTACAGAATGTAATATAGATTGTTTTTAGCCTTTTGTGTATTACTATTTTCTCAATTATCAATAAATATAACTTGTTTTCAATTACTGCTGATTTGGAATGGTGAACATTCAGTATAAACTAGTGTAGGCTAATAAGTGACAGGAGTTGCAATATGAAAAATTGCCAGAAAACATGACCTGAAAATACAGAACAAATGGCTTTAGGAAATTTTTAAGAGATTGAATCATTACAAGTGTATGTGTGGAAAAAGACGGGCTGGTTATTTGAAGGCCTGAGTGGGTTTTTGAGTGAACTACAACTGCTGTCATGGACAGAGTTAGGACCAAGACCAGACACTGAGACACAGAAAAAGATGCAATCTAACTGAAAACTAACTTTCAAGTCCTCCTGTGTATTTATTAAGATGCCGATAGTTTATGTAAAATCTATCCAGCATATTTTGTTTACTTCAAATACTTAGTCCTCAACAGTTGAAGTATGTAGAGTCGGAAAGTACTAAGATGAGCCACGAATGCATACCTGCTTTAGATAATAACCCAGCCACTCAAATATCAAACAATATGTAATAAATCTTTGAATCTATGTAGACGCAGGTAGTACAGAGAGAGGGGTGTAGTTGATTCCAATCAGATGCCAGGAAACACATGATCCCAGATTTTGAGTCCCTTTTATATCTATGTAAATGTTCTACATTCTCAAACCAGTCCACTTATATCTGTCACTTGTGACATATGGTACAGGAAATCGATGGCCCAACATTCTCTATTCAAAAAAATAAGTTATTTGAATGTTTGAAATGAATTGTAATCACAATTTCTCCTTAAGGAAGAAACTGCTTGATTATTAAGTACTAATGATTCTGAGAGCAATACTTCCCCAATAAAATTTTTGAGACAGAAATGAAGAAGAACCATTGGCAATTATACCTACTTTTAGAATATGAGCTAGCAAATACGAAAGTAGTCACCAGACAAGCAAATACACCAGAACTAATTTTCAAAACTGGAAAAATGACTCAACAAACACAGTTACTATAACTTCTTCAATGTAAGATATCATACTTTGTGTGTACATGTCAATTTTTCATCGCTTTGTAAATTTGACAGAAATTCAATTTTCATCTTTCACCACACAGTCACATCTCTTTCCTCACATAAATCTTTCTTACATACATGTCTCTCTTCTATAGAGGTATATTTGTTACATCTCTCTACCTACTTAGATACATCACTTCACACTTTTCTTGCCCTTCTTCTTAAGTCTTGCACACATCACTCTTCTCTCAGACTTTGCCTAAATACACTGTTTCATCCCTTGTAAAACACTACTCATCCCTTTCTCAGGCCTCAGTGCATATATATGTTCATTTCTTAGTACACATCTCCTGTTGTTTCTTGCATTAATCTCTGTCAACAAGTAGGTTTTTCTCTCCACTTCTCTCCCTTCTTCCTAGATACTCATCTCCATACATAGGAAAAACTCTGGAGGGCATGTAGTAATATTTTCAGGGTCATAAATCATTTCTTCAGTAAACAATAAGACAGGATCATGAAAAAAAATCATGAAAATGTCCCAGACTTGGAATGTCACAGTGACCAGCCAATGAGCAACCTTGCATTCAGCCCTAAGAAACAAGTGTTCCCATAAAGAGAGTGATATTCAAATTCAGGACTTGATTATTGAGTGTTTGCTCGCTCTCATAACCCTCAAGGAATTAAGGGTTACTAACTCAGATAGACTAGTGAAAGTCCACTGACTGTATACCCACTTTAATGTCTGTGCTGCTGGAGGCTTGTTCTCATGACAGCAATAATTTGCTATATGGTTGCTCAATTATTTGGAGCCCACAGCTGTCCATCTGTCCCTCAATCTTTATACTTTTGGCTCATCATGCTCCCATTTTAATCAATACATACAAAATATTTTCCCAAAAACCTTAATTTTTGTTTGCTCTATTGAGTCTGTCTTAATCTGTATGTCACGGTACCTGGAATCCAAGATCATTTGTATTCCTCAGCTTTTAAAATTGTTCTTAATTATGAATCTTATTTAGAATGGGACATTCCTCCCTCTCTGCAAGTGGGTTCCAGGATTTCAGTTCATCATTTAACTAAGGGTATCTGCATGTGCTTCCATCAGCCACTTGATGAAGGCTCTAGGATGTCATATAAGGATGTTATCAATCTCATTATAGGGGAATTGCATTGTCCTTAACTGATGCTCTTATTTGGAATGTTTATGCTAAACAATGAGAAAGTATGGAAGATTATGTATTTCCCTTAATAGAACTTATTAGGAAGGCTGTCTTATCATATGCCTTAAAATGACTACTTTGGGAAGTTTGAAGCCAGTCTTAGTATAGGTAGACCAAGATTTTTTTTGTAAAAAAGGAGGATGAGAGATACCATTAAAGAGGGAGTCACTCTAGGTTTCAGGGGAGATCTGGCACTAGTGTGATGTCCAGAGATCTACAAGGATGACACCAACTGGCAAACTAAGCAGTAGGGGAGAGACTACCTTAAATGCCCCTCCCTGATAATGATTTTGACAACTATCTTATATACCATCCTCGAACCTCCATCCAGTGACAGAAGGAAGCAAAGGCAGAAACTCTCAGCTAAACATAGAACTGAACTCCTGGAGACCAGTGACAGAGAGGGAGGAGTGATGAGCAAAGGGGTCAGGCCTGGACTGATGAAACCCAGAGAAACAGCTTACTTGAACAATGGGGGGATAATGGACCCCAGACTTAATCCTGAGAGGCCAGCATGGGATTGATCCAGACTCCCTCAATTTAGGTGTCAGTGAGGAGAGCTAGGCAATCTATTGGGCTTTGGGTAGTAGATTAGTATTTATCCCTGTCACACAAAGGGACTTTGGGTGTCCATCCCGAAATGAGGGATGCTCTGTCAATCTGGACTCTTGTAGGTGAGCCTGGGTCCTCCCAGGAATGTTTAGATGAGTGTATGCCTCTGCTTCCTTGTGTCACTGGGTGGAGGTTCTATGATGGTATGTAGGACAGTTGTCAGAATCATTATTAGGGAGGGGCATTTAATGTAGTCTTTCCACTACTGATTAGTTTGCCAGTTGCTGTCATCCTTGTAGATCTCTGGAGTATTCACTAGTGTGAGATCTCCCCTCAAAGCAAGAATGGTTCCCTATATTTTTGTATCTCCTTTCCTATCTCCCTTCCTCATCTCTCCCTCTCTTTTTCCTTGCTTCATTTCTTCTCTCCCACACTGTGCTCCCAATCTGCTCAGAAGATCTTGATTCATTCCAACTTCTCTGGGGATCTCTCTACATTTCTCTGGCTGATGTGGAACTAAATACTTAGACTACCCTGGTGTTAAACTCACAGACCTGCCAGCATTTTGCCTGAATGCTTGGATTAAACACATTTGCCACCATAATAATTCTATAGCTGGTTCATCCATGACTTGCTGTGTTCAATTATTATAATACTGCTTACATCCATTTTCTTACAAGCATCATAGTTTTCTCCTGTTAAAGGTTGAAAGGAAATCTATGAGGTATATAAAAAACACTTTTTGTTGGATATTTTTCTGGCTTCTTTTCAGGCTTCTAACAGCCATGTCAAAGGAATTTGAAAATGTTTGCACTTTATGGAGGTAAATCATGTCTGATGTTGGAACCCAGAACAAGTGAGTATGCTATTTTCATTTTATTAAACTACAATAATTAGTAGCCATATTCTAAGTATCTATGCTTACACCCACAGAACAGTGTAGGCCTCAACCTTCATCATAAAACTATGGTTTTCAATCCATGAGGAAAAATATAGCAAAATTAAACATGACAAATCTCCATAAAGTATTAATTGTGTGTCAGCTAGTGCTACCTGATACAACTATACACTCCAAATTCATCTACAGTATGGGATCAGAATAGAATAGACATTTAAATATTTCAAGAAAGAAACACAAAGTTTGATGTGAGATTTTTATCTTCTAGAAATGTTGCTTCTGAAACAAGGCTTGAACAAGGATGATACTGCTAGACATGATAACATGGGAAGGGAGAAACTTATGATTTGTTAACTATTGAATACTTTAAAATGACTTGCTTTCAAATAAAGGAAACGCAAATATGGAAGGAACTAACATATGAGGGAAGAACGAACTCAGTCACAGAAAATTGCTCATTGCATTTTCCTTCATTCTTATGTTCTCTTCTTTCACTGTTTTTCCTTTCTCTGTTTCTCCTTAATTCTTGTGGGTATAGGTATATATACATTTACAAGAGTAATTCAGTATGATTCTTGAGTTTTTCAGCATCAGCAATGCAAATAAGGTTTACACACAGAGTAGTGAACTAAAACTGCTAGGAGAAATACTTAGCTTCCATTGATTAGGGTTATAAGTCAATGAGTGTCTGATCTTAATTTGTACAAGAAACAAAACCTACCTAGCACCTTCCAGTGATATAGTCTCAGTGGTAGCACAGGCCTTCAAGAAAGTTTTACTTTTCCCTGAACATGAGCAAATGGGCTGTTTGCCTTTGCTTTATCTTCTCAGGAGAAACACAGGGGAGCAATAAATCTCTGAGCTAAAATCTTGAGTTAATAAAAGAGGAAGTTTCATAATTTTTTAGTGCAGGGTTAGTTTAGATTATTTCTTTTCTATCTCCTAGTGAAGTAAAAAGCAGGCATGTGTATTTTTTCCTGTCCATCTAGACAGTTATAAAACAGCAATTTTGGGTTCATAGTAATTCTATGTCCTTGGATATCTGCGGAAGTCTTATATGAAATGCTTTAGCCTGGGTCCTAAACACTAACCAAATGCCTGTCAATATAGATATTTGCAGGGAAACAGATATCTTCAATTATATAGGAGTGTGGAAAACAGGTTTCATACATCACTAAGGAATGTAATCAATAAACTAGGATCTGATAATTGAGAACAGATTTTACATATATCAAGGTTGTGTAGTCAGTAAACTCCAAATGCATGGGAAAACTTATTCCCAATAAAGGATCATATAGCGCTAATTTGTGGGAAGTAAATCCCAAGTTTATTGCAGAAAGGAGTAAGCTATGGGAAAAAACCTCAGCACGAAAAAGCCAATTCATTCACAAGAGAGTAATGCCAAATACAACATTTTACTGATTTAATCCATAGAAGAATCCTTATTTCTTCTCAGTTGTTTCATGTTATCGTAGTTGTATAATTAATGTGTGACTTTGCAGTGTGTAGCAGTTAAACATAGGCAAAAGTCTTCAAGCACCTTGGCCAGTCTTTGAATTCTACATGCTAAAGTAATTCCAAATCTTGGACTTAGTTCACTATTTGCAGCATATGTAATGAGATGTAAAACTCTTAGTTCCATATAAGCTTGAAGCCATGAAAATAAAGGCCTAAAATTCTGAAACTGTAAGCATGTACCAATGAAATGTTTTTATTTATAAGAATTGTCATGGTCATGGTGAGTCTTCACAGCAACAGAATCCAAGACAAAGACAGGAGTTAATCTTAGAAATGGAAGTATTGTACTAGGTTAATATTTGTTCTACTGAAGCAGATGAAACCAGTTTTGCACAACATTGGTATTTATATTCAGCGGTATTACAAAGCTACAATGTTCTTGGTTTATCTACAAACAAGCCCAAGCTTGGTATTTTAATTCTCTTTTTTCTTTTTGTTCATTTTATTGTCTTTTCTTTTAGTTAGCATAAAATTAAATGTTTCTTTAAGAATATTTCATATTTAATTTTGGTTGACCCACTCCTTCATCTCCCCATTTCTCCACTCCTATTCGAGCTTATCTTTTGCATGCTCAATATTTTCCTTCTATTCTCCTACGTTGTTTTCTCCTTCCATAGTCTTGCTCATGGAAACTCTTTTTAACTCTCTCATGGGTCACATTCTAGTTACCTGGGCTCAATATGTATTCATCCTACTTAAAGACATGAATCTAACTCTCGTAACTATTAAAACTCTTTGACACAGAATGAAATCTGGTGATGTTTCTGGGACTGTTTTATCTCACTTAGTAGAAGACTTTGTATATTCTGCTGTAGCCATTCCCTAGGATGTGCTACAGTGCCAGTACATGTAGATGGGGACACTCCTAGTATCTGGTAGTTCCTAAGGTCAGAGTTCATATCTCCACTTTGTTTAGAACTATTCAGACCCCAAGATATATAATCCAGTTTGACCCAGTTCTTGATTGTTCAGGTGGCTGTCATTGCATTGCTGGATTTTTCCTAGAATTGCATGGTTGAAAATGATAATGATTCATAGCTGCTTCTGACTACTACATCAAAAAGATCTCATCTCCTTAAGAGGATTTCAAACAACTTCCTCTAATGGAATAGAGTATGGGGTGTTGTGACTTTACTCTGACTTCACTGCATTGGTGGACTGTTTAACCCACTGTCGTTTTTTCTATCATTTCCGGTCTAATCCAATGAAGTGGTGCATGATTATCCCAGACACAATTTCAACTGAGAAAAAGAACACATCACTCCAGTACTTGTCATTTATCAGACAATGTATTTCTCCATGCCTTTTATGGCAGCATTTTCTGCCTTACTCTATTCTGCTGTATATTCTGTGAGGTTTCATCATTCCAGATTTCTCTTTCTATCTCACAGGCCTGATATGGTGTGCACATGTGTGTGTGTGTGTGTGTGTGTGTGTGTGTCTATGTATTATGATTTTCATGAATCCATGTCTTATAATGATGGAAGTTGTCAGTTAAAGCATCACTATCATTCATTTTTTGTTTTTAATAACTTTTCCTGATCTAGTCTGTTGTAGGGTAAAGTACAAAAGACTACTCAACATGACCAAAGGTGATATTGTGAGGTTGTATTCAGTGGATTTGGTTACTACTTGGAAGAAAACACTTCTAACAGTGCAGACAACAATTCTTACAGAGAGCTTTTAAAGGCAATCCTACTACTGCATGTGTTTCCTGATTTGAAGTTGTCACATGTGGATGTGCATTAATGCAATCAAAAACTTTAAAAAGAAGCTAAAAATATGCATTTATTTGGGGCATGTTCTCTCCCCATTAGTAAAGGTTTTGGCATTTTTCCTAGAGAAATTTCCTGAAGGAAATACGTAAAGGAGAGTTAGTTTCAGATTAAACCAAAGATGGTTACATGTGAGCCAAGATGAAGGAACATTTGTCATGAAAAAGACCAAAGTTATACTCTGAGCATTATAATAAAATTGTCACTTTGTATTTGTAATTTTAGTTAAGATATAAAATTATTAATATATTTAGTTTTTGTCAACATTTTTAAGGTGTTGTCTTTCCCCACACCTTGACTAGAAAATGTCAATAAATTCTGAAAATCATGCATTGTGTTTGTTCTATTGGCTCTAACATTTCATTGGTTTTCATGGGCCAATAGAACATCATTGTGAATATTTTGTTTTCTAGGAAACATGATGACTCTCCTTCCATCTTGTGTACATTCTGAGGTATTGCTCATTCTCACAATAACATATACGGAGCCTACCTCATTCTGTCAAACTTTAGGATAAGCTCTTTTTAATGGTTGGGGTTGGTCTTGAACACCTGAGCTTTTTGAGACCTTCTATTAAATCTCGTGTTTCAGTCTTTCAGTAGGCCTATCAGTTAAATGCTTCGTCATTAAACAAAGGCCGAAAATATTTGCTGTATTTTTTATTTTGAACAGAAGAATAGTGTATCCATATTCTGATTGAAATTATGCCAAATGGTAGAATGGATTCTTGGAATCTGGCATTCAGCTTTTTGTACTTACTACAAACTACAGCTGGAATTCTGGGAAATTTCTATCTAATTTTCTACTATCTAGTCCTTTACTGCAGAGAAAACAAACTAAAGTCCACTGATTTGATTCTCATGCACCTAGTGGCAGCCAATGCCTTGATCATTCTTTCTGCAGGAGTGCCACAAACAATTGCAGTTTGGGGATTTAAGAAGTTCCTGAATGATTTTGGATGCAAGTTCTTGTTATACATTGAAACATTTAGTAGGAGTGTGTCCATTGGCACCACATGCTTCTTGAGTGTCTTCCAGTCTTTGACCATTAGTCCCAGGAAATCATGTTGGAAGGATCATAAAGTCAAAGTTGAGAAGAACATTGGTTGCCACATCTCCCTCATTTGTATCCTCTACATAATGATAAATTTTATTTCTTTTGCATACACATTTGTCAACAGGGATAGCACAAATATGTCAAGAAGATGAGATACTGGATACTGCTCCATTGTTGAGTGGAATGAAATTGGCTCTTCACTCTATGCATCATTGGTGGTTTTCCCTAAAATCTTTTTTTCTGTTCTCATGGCTGGTCCAGTGCTTCCATGATTGTCATACTGTATAGACACAAGCAGAGGATTCAACACATACAAAGGAATAATGGTCCCAGCAGAAACTCCGCTGAATCCATAGTCACCCAGAGCATTCTGATCCTTGTTTCTACATTTCTGGCATTTTATACCCTCTCCTCCATATTAAGAAGCTATGTTACTCTTTTATATAATCATAATTGGTGGCTGGTGAACATCGATTGTCTCATATCTCTCTGTTTTCCATCGTTTGTTCCCATTGTTCTCATGAATCACTACTCTAAATCATCTAAGATTTGTTTGGTTTGGATAAGGACACACACAATTTAATCACATTTTAAGTATGAAAGTGCTAAGTTTTGCTTGGTGTGCAGTTGTTTGCTCATCAGTCACTCTTAATAAAGAATGTTAAGTATGTGGCACATTGCTTTTTTAAGATCAGCAGAAATGAACATGATCATTTTGTCAGCTGGTTGAATCAGCAGCCTACATGATCAAATCCTATTGTTTGGGGCCAATTGTATGATTCAGCTTGAAGCTGTGGATTCTCCCCTTTGCCCATCTGATGTGCAAATTATCCAGCAAAATGCTGTAATTGAAAATGCAATTCTTGTGGCCTTCATTCTGTCAGATGATCTTGGCTGATTGGTGATTTAACAGGCAGTTCTGAGTATCAAATTCTGACTGCATGAAAACTGAACAAGTGCCTGACAATGAACTTGTGTACCATCACAATTACTCTTGCCTGCCCCATACTAGAAAAAACTGTATTAATTTATTTCACCTATTACAAATATTGTTTCAAAATGAGAGATTGTTGTGGTGTAATTCTGAACTTGGTTTGCCATTATTTAATAATAATTTTAGCTTCATGAGAAACATTGACTTGTATATGTTCTTTGCTGATGTTCTGTAATTATTTGGTATTTGGCTTGGCTTCAATGTTACTGGTAAAAAAACCATAAAATATAATTGCTGGTGACAATGTAAAAATTTAAGCAAGGCTGCATGTCTTTGCCAGGACTATTTGAATACATTTAAGTTTAGTGAAATGTACATTAGTTTGGGCCTGTTCACATATTAACATGACTCACTATGTCATTATTGCTCTTTAATGGTTTTATTTGTCAGTTCCTTAAAGTGAACTGTTATTTGGTTTAAAGTGAAGCAGAATCACAATCTTTACAAAGGCACAATGTTGGTTCCACGTATAATGAGCATTAAATATAATGCATTATAAAGTTAAACTCGCTCAAAGAAATGACATTGTTATATTACATGCCAGAAAATCTTTATTTTCCTTTTTTAAAAATATATTATTGAACACAGATTTTACTCTTGTACAATGAAGCCTGATGACACTATCCTCTCTCTAAACTTCACCTCCCATTCATGCAGGTCCACTCCCTTTTTGTAATTAGGAAGGAACAGTCCTCTTTGACAGGACAAGAACACCTAACAACATAAAACATAGTAAACTAAATCTATCATATGAAAGTTGGACAATGGCAACCAACAAAAGGAAACAGCATAAGAATCTGAGACCATCTCATATACAGGTCTTGAATCCCATAAAATTATTTAACTGAAAGTTATACCATTTTGTTTCAGTCTCACTGAATTTACATGAGATTTGCTTATTTGATTTAGAGGGAATTGTTCTCCTCGTGTCTCCCATCCCCTCTGCATTTTATTCGCATGCTGTTTCATCTTCCATGGGATTCCCTATTCTCTGACCAGTAGGATCAAAAGAGAAAATCTGTTTGCCAGCCCTGATGTCAGAAAGTATTTCAATAAAGTCCTCCATTATAAATTCCTTGGAGGGTCTAGGGATTAAGAGATCACATCTCAGCATCATAAAGGATGCATTTTATAAAAACAACAGTCAAGGGTTATGACACAAAGATTTATATAGAATAGGCACACCATTATTAATCACCTCCAGATATGTTTAACCTTCAAAACAGTTTTTTATACAGTAGCATAATTGAGTACTGACCTGCAAACACAATGCATTTCCATTTAAGTCATATTTATAAAAGGACCATTCTGCAGGTTAGAGATAATGAGCAGAATAAAACTAAGAGAACAGTGGACATGAGTTGAAGAATTAGTTCTCAATGAAGATGACAGAGACTCTCAGGTGACAACAGTATGTATTAGTTTCAAGAGGAGTTGTAAATCACTATCGTTGACCCACAATGCACTGAGAGTAGAATGGAGAGTACAGAGGCATAGAACAAGAGGATGGAAGAAACGGATAATTGACAGTATTCTGAATGTGAGAAAGGTCATGGTTATGGAGTTAAAACTTGGGAAACCCTGATTCAACTGAAGAGTTTGCTTTCTGTAAACACAATGAAGTAGAAATTGTGATGAATGCTGATGTGTAGTGAATTTCTAAAAGTCATAGTGTTAGAAAGATGGTGATATACACAGTGGTCTCCCAATGACACATGAAGTTTCTGAATGCCTTTCTTACCCCAGATATCAGCCTATTGTACAAAGCATTCATAATGCCTCAGAGAATATATGACACAAGTAACACTTGCTCTGATTCCAGGGCCCACGCATTCCCAGTTTGATGCAGAGTAATAGATTTAAACAATTCTTGGTGTCTTCTAGGTGTTGAGATGTTGGGTTTAGACCTATGTGTTGTAAGGTCTGAGAGTGTCCTTGCAAGGATCCATACATGATGAGACTCCTTTGTGTGTGTGTGTGTGTGTGTGTGTGTGTGTTGTGTGTGTGTGTGTTTGTATGTGTGTGTGTGTGTGTGTGTAATTTCTATGCTATAATGAATATTTAACACCAGAAGTATGCCTTGCTATGCTGAGATCTCCTTCTATGGGAAAGAGTGACTGAAAAGTCCACGTAGTCAGAAGCTGTAAATGCATCACTGTGTTGTGTTCATTTTACCAAAATCTATTTAAAGATTCAATATAACCCAAACTAAACCCTCCATCTCATTGCTTATAGGAATAGAAAACAAAAAACTTACATTCATATGGAACGACAACATACCTACACAGAAAAAGCAATCCTGAGCATGAAATAATAATTGTGGAGTAATTATCATCCCATATCTTAAGAAATATTACAGAGATGCCGGGCGGTGGTGGTGCATGCCTTTAATCCCAGCACTCGGGAGTCAGAGGCAGACAGATCTCTGTGAGTTCAAGGCCGGGCTGGAAGACTGCCTCCAAAACAATACAGAGAAACCCTGTCTCGCAAAAAACAAAAAAAAGAAATATTACAAAGACAATAAAATACAATATGTTATGGTCATAAATATATGCATGTAAACCAAGGGGAACAATTGAAGACTAAAAAAGGAGGAAATGTTTTTCAGGCTTTTAATATAAAACAGTATGCCAAAAGCATATAGTGGAGAAATGAAATCATCTTCAACAAATGCTGTTTGGAAAATGGAATTTCCTCATGTAAAGAATGAAATGAGATGTGTACCTATCACTTTCCACAGAAACTAACTCCAAGTGAATGAAATATTTTAATGTGAAACCGGAAACAATGAAACGCGAGGTGAAAATATAGGCAGGACACTGCATGATATAGATGTCAAAAAGAACTTTCTGAATCAAACACCATTGCCTCAAGACAGAAGGAAGATAATGCATTTTATTTATTACATTAGTGTTTTACTAATTATATATATATACATAAATACATATATGTATATATAACACTCACAGTCAAATACATACACAAAAACACACATATATATTTGTATATGATGTATATTTTTATGTTCAAGCTGTTACTGTCTGTCTTATTGTTGGTTTGCTGCCTGCATAAACCAAAATTTCCTTCACCACCCAATGGTTCTTCAGCTTAATGCTATTTGCAGAAAAGCACCTCACCAAGAATCCTCCAGTGATTTAATGCAATTCTCTAATTTCTGAGTCACCATTCTCAGAGAATGACTAGTTACTACATCCTCATTCTGTCCAATTTGACAAAAACATTGTTAGATTGCCACAGCACATATTGAGTACAACAATTTAATAAACCAAAACTGTTAAACATATATATATTCTAATGCATATTTATATGCTTTGATTGTGATAAGTAATATATATCATTTCATATATAACAATATATCAAATTACAGTGAGTTTTAAACCCATTAGTTTCATGATCAATCTAAACACGAAGGCTCTGTGAGATTTTAATTGCAGTGATAACATTTCATGCACACATATGCTCTACTGATAAAGAGTTGACCTTAGGACCTAATGTGTATAGAAGGGAGACAGTTTCATCATTACAACCAGGGATACACTTGCAAGAGCCTGAGTGGAATAAGGAAGGAACTTAGAGGACCTCCAGCTTCTGATGCTGAGAATTCAACACTCAGCACCATAAGAGGCAATGTGAATCAGTCCCAAGGTCATTCTCTAATTAATTCTGAATTTATTGGCATACCCTGTGTTCTTCATGGGCAAAATTGCTTGATCCAGGCTCCCATTTTCTTTGTCTCATTGTATCACAGACTGCTGTTTTTTATCAATTCCTTCATTTGTCCTTTAAGGACACTATAAATTAGATTCTGTTATACTTAATAAACTTGTCTGTCATGAGACACAGCTTCAGTAAAATTACATGATACCAAACTTTATCCTGTGCTCCTTTTCTTTCTTATTTTCTGAAAAAAACATGGCCATCTCTCTCTCTCTCTCTCAAGACTCTGAAACTGAAGAAAAACTTGCTGGTGCAGGCAACATATGCACACACAGGTAATTTCACACATGGAGAAAAACAAAAACCGGCAAGAAGTATGAAACATACACATCAATCATTTTTAAACAACTATGTGCAATTGTTATACCATTATGTATACTGGGATTCTTTACTAATGTATTATTTTTTGGGAGCTTCTTACCTTCAGAGAGGGCGAGGTCTCTTTCATGGGATCAACAAAGTCTGTCACATCATTTGGGGTAGGACAGTACACCTCACATTTGCTCTCCAATCCTCCTTGTATCCCCTTAACATCATCCCTCCCTAATTTCCTGTCATTCTTTTTGATAACACACTAAGACTAATTAGTGCTTCTGAAACAAACATGAGTGTAGGATCATCCAGTGAGTGTGGGAAGTGTACCAGTCGCTAAAATCCTCCAAAAGAATGACTCATCCTTTCCACAGAAACTGTCAACTGCTAAAAAGATTATCACGGAGAGGTTGAGTCTGAAAAGACTCTGTTTGTATTTATGTGAGTACAGTTGGTATACATGCTGTCTGCAGTCTTAATACAATTACAAGGGAAGCGAGAGGAGAGCATTAGATGCCCTGAAACTAGAGTTACAGATAGTTGAAGACAGCATGAGAGTGCTGAAAATGGAAACTGGGTGCTCTACAAGAGCAATTGCTCTTAGGTAAACATATATCTGTCAAGTCCTATACATACTTCTTTAACATAATCTCCCTTTCTCTAAATTCATTAATTACCTCTAACTTTTTATCCAGAGGTGAAAACTTACCTCATTTCCCATTCTTGTTAACATATGAAATGATGCTGCCACTGTTGAGGTCTTGTTGGGAAAACAATATTCTGGAAATTTATGATTAAACTTAAGTCCAGGTCAATCCAGGCCTGGTACTGTAATCTTAGCCTATTCTGTGTGGATGATGATACCATATATCTAGAAGGGAATCTTCCACTTCTGCCTTCCTATACCAATATAACTTATAACCACATTCTATCTACTTACTCTGATGCCCACAGGGAAGATTAGATCTCTCCCCTCATCTGAAAAAAGCTTCTTTTCTTTTTATAGCAGATAAAGACATTTGCAGAATACCACACATGGTCAAAATGCAATACAGACCTGAGTGTAGGCTTCCCAGACACAGGTGATACATCTATAACACAAATCCTACAACTAAAGCTCAGAAAAATAATATGGGAGACAGAATGCAATGTAATAAAGAACAGAGGAGCAGGACATCTTCTGAGAGCATAGGTCCTGTCTATATAAGAAGGAAGTAGAGCATATGGATCCTTTTCCACCTTCCTGAACGTTTCCTTTTCTGCACACACATTTAAATCCATTTGTAACAGTTAACGGCCATGATGTGCATATGAAAGAAAACACATTATTTTTTCAGCTCCATACATTTTCCAACAAATTCTATATTTTGCTACCTCCACACAGCTGAATAAATTTACACACACACAAACACAAACATAATATGTTGCTGGCAAAGATGGAATCTCATAAAATCTCTTAATTGGTAGGAGTCATACAGTCTCACTGTTGTCAAATCTTTATTGGTATTGATCTCATTGGAAAGTTCTGATAACAATTTTAACAGTTTTATCCACCTTTAAGTATTTAACTGATGAAAGTTGAAATTCACTTTTGTTAGTCTATAGGCTTGATAAAATGATAAAATGGAATAAAAACAGTAGAGGCAGTGGAAACATTAGGACTCTCATTGAATTCTAACATTTGTTATTTGATATTAGCAAGTAATCAGAGCCTGGAAACTGAGTTGTAGTATGTGATGAAAAGACAGCAGCATAATTCTGGAAAACATGCAGCTGTTGCTACCCTGCATGGCCCAGCAACCTTGTGATTCCATTGGCAAAGTTTAAGCACTTGGTTAAGAAGCCAGGTATATTATAAAAGAGCACAAAACTTCTCACCAGGACAAGGATGGTTTTAGTGGCTCTGATCTCACGAAAGAACTAAAGCACTAAAATTGCAAATGTTTTGGACCCTCTGATTGTGCTTCAGAAGAAAAGCACCAGGTAATCACTGACCCATGTCATGATCCCCAAACAAATGATAGCTGATGAGTTAAATAGAATTGCATGTAATGCAGACATTTGATTTTGAGATTTGGTCCGAGGACACTATAGAAAATCTCTAAACCCAGTGCAGGTTTTTCCATTGCACATGTCTGTAATAAGCATAGGAATGAAGCCTTTTATCACCAGTTGAAAAAACCAGCACAGGCTGGAATAAAGTTAAATGTCATGAGGAGTCAAATGGTCCTACTCTGGAAACTCTATGAAAATAAAATAAAAGCTTACATACAATGAAATTGAGAGAATGTGTCTAACCAAAAGCAACCAATGTCTGTGGAATTCCTTTATGAACCAGATCTATGAAGTCAGTTGTTTGAAAATTAGCTGTGTAGACCTGACTCTGATCCTAGAAAATTCATCAATGCTAAAACAGCAAAGTATGGTTGAATTACCCAGCTTTCCCAGTGCAGTCTGGGACAGGAAGAATAACCCCTTGGCCAGGTCTGAGAATGACATTCTGTTTATTTCTGTGCCTGCCACTGAATGTGAGATCCAGACAAATTTTATACACATGATGGATTACTGACTCCAGGCCATGCTAAATATTATTCCTACCAGCAAAAAGTGCATTGCATTCTTTTTTAGTTTTTTTTACGAGACAGTGTTTCTCTGTATTGTTTTAGAGGCTGTTGGTCCAGGCTGGCCTCAAACACACAGAGATCCGCCTGCCTCTGCCTCCCCAGTGCTGGGATTAAAGTCGTGGGCCATCACCGCCCGGCAAGTGCGTTGCATTCTTGAGGAATTAGAATGTCTTTCATTTTCACAAGCAGTTTAATCAGTCTGAAAGTTTCCTGGCTGTGGTAAAGTTCATCTATATAGCGTCCTTCACTTTGAGTTGGCATGTTGTACAGTGCCCCATAATCAATATGCACTTCAAATTTATTGCAGCTTTGCTGCAGAGGTTCCACTGTGAGATGTTTTAAACTCTTCTCTATATTTTAGAAACAGATAAGGACAGACAAATTAAAAGAGAGTAGAGGAGAGGAGAAGAGAGAGAGAGAGAAGAATGAGTGGGAGAGAGAAAGCATACAGGAAAATAGGAGACAGATCTGACTTACAACCATGAAATCCCCTCAAGCTTGAAGGTAGGTAATTTCCCCAGTACCCAACATGCTAAGCCTCAGATTCACAAGACACCATCCATTGTAAGACAGACACCTAGCAGGGCTGAGTACATATGGGGCAAATAAGATTATGATCATTGGAATTCATGGAACACTGCTCTATATCACCTGTTAAAATAATTCTTATTTGAATATAAAAATAATTTGTTCATCTGACTGTTCTTTTCTTGGTTCCAACAACCAAGGGGTAACAGACAGTTCTATTGAATTCTGAAATATAAAATACAATTGCCCAAAGACAACACTTATTGTCATGTAAAGACAATTTTTACATAAATTTGAACTCAATAAGGTAAAAAGAGCATCAATATCAGAATTTAATGCCATGTGAGATTTTAATGTGGTATCATAATTCACAACCATAAAATGAACACTAATATAGTTTAGTTGTCTGAATATATTGGAAATTTAATTATATGTAAAAATTATACATCATATTAGATTTCATATTACACAGGACAAAATATGTGATCTGTCTGTACATATATTCAAGGAAGTACTTAGAGGAGACAATCTTATCTAACAATTAGAAACTTAAACAGCATTGCTGTGTACACTTAACTGCAGCTATGAAAATGGAAATTTGGAATACAGAGAGAAACCCCATTAGAATTACTTGCTATTGGTAACTACAGATGTCTGACTTTTCCACATGTCACATATAAACATGACATTAATTTCTCATTAGTATTACTTATATTTACAAAGGGAACATAGTCCTTAATTTCCACACTGCACTGATGTGTGCATTGGAAAACTAAAATCATTAACGTCTGGAAGCCAGAGTTACAAGTGGATCTTATACAGTAAAGAATGGGAGATAATAATCTCTAAAAAACTACTCCCATAGCTCACAATGACTGCCATACACTGCAGCATATCACCGAATAGAGCCTGAGATTTCTTCAAAGGAAAGGGAGAGGAGGTGAACCCATAAGCACTGTCAACATTTTTTTCTGGTACAAACCTACAGATATAACCATAGCACATAATTCCAAGAATTGCTGAGCAGGATTGAAAGGCCATCACACATGCAAGTTTCTTAAATCCTTATTATGTTAATGCATCAGATGTGATCAGTCTCTATGTGGGTATGTTTCTAGTGTTTGTTTCTCTAATGAATTAGAAAAGACCATTTCAGGGCTGCATTAATGCGTTTGCAGCAGACTGTCCTCAATTGTGCAGGTGGCAGGAAAGAAATTAAGACTTGCCTTTGAGTCAAGGGAAGAATAGAGGGGAGCAAGATAAGAGATAACATAATAGAGGGAGTCATTATAGGTTTAATGAGAAATCAGGAAATGGGGAAATGCCCAGGATCTACAAGAAAGACAGCCAATGACAATCTAAGCAACAGTGGAGAGGCTAACTTAAATGCCTTTCCCCGATAATGTGATTGATGACTACCTTATTTGCCATCCTAGAGCATTCATCCAGTAGCTGATGGAAGCAGAAGCATACACCCACAGCTAAACACTGAACTGAACTCCTGGAGTCTACTTGCAGTGAGGGAGGGGTGATGAGCAAAGGTGTCAAGACCAGGCTGGTTAAACACATAGAAACAGGTGAACTGAACAAGGGGGAGCTCATAAACCCCAGACTAATAGCTGGGAAAATAGCACAGAACTGATCCAGAAACCCATAACATGGGTGTCAGTGAGGAGGCCTCAGCAATCTCTGGGGCCTCTGGTAGATCAATATTTCTCCCTAGCATACGAATGGTCTTTAGGAACCCATTCCACCTAAAGGAACACTCTATCTGTGGGAACACCAGACCTTGAGCAGAGACCCACTTCCCCATGGCCTGGGAGTAGGCAGCTGTAAGACAATGTTTACTAAAAACATGTTTACTAAAAACAATACAATGCCTGGGGCAATAAGTTCCTGAAAAAGGCTGGTCCCTGGGAACTGCCCTGTCCTCGACCTTTTCCAAAGACTAACCGCACCTTCAGACCCACCCACATCCACCTCTGGTGTCAGGGTATATAATAACCAGCCAGTGTAGGAATAAAGGAGAGCCTTCTTCAGGAGCCTTCAGGTCTATGTGTTGTCAATCCCCGACATCCTCCGCACGTTCTCGGACACAGGCTGCCCAGCAGGTGTGACAATTGGAGGTCCTACCAAGATTGTGAAAGCGAGGTAAGTGGACAGGGTTAAGAAACTATGCAGAATAGTTCCAGGAAGCTAGAATCATTACAGTATCAACTAAAATGGTTACTTAAAAGACATGGGACTGCAGTCAAATCTAAAACCATAGAAGGCTTTCTAAAATCGATCGAACGAGTCAGTTCATGGTTCATTAATGGGGGGAGCTTAAATATTCCAGATTGGGAGGAGGTTCACCGTGATCTTCATAGACATTTATGGAAAGAGGGATCTGAGTCCTTGCCCCCTATCACATTCTCCTTATGGAGATTAGTGAGAGGAGCACTATTGATAGATAAAGTCCGTCACAGCCAGGTAGTTCAGGACACAAAAGAGGCCTTTTTAGAGTTACAAGAGATGGAGACTCAAGCCTCCTTGAGTTCAGGGGCAGAGAGTGAGGATGAAGAGACCCTGGCTGAAACTAGAAGCTCCATTGTTAGTGAGGATGAGGAGGAGTCTCTTAGGAACAACAACAAAAAAAACGGGTAGAGGTCTCCATGTAAAACCCAAAAAAAGGGCTCCAGTCAGAATCGGTTATGTCCTTCTCTATCAGACCTAGAAAAGGGAAGTAGCTCATCACAGTCTGAAAAGGAATGGTTACTTGCTGAGATCGTGGCCCTTAAAAAAGAACTAAAAAAGATTTGAATTAAGGAAAGACAGGACAGGGAGAGTAACCCTTCTCCATACTCTGAAAAAACGGACTCTTCCTATGACATAACCCAATCCTTCTCGGACCTGGAGGGAAGACCCAGAGGAGGGGTCCAATGCTGCCTGGTGGTGGCCCCAGTAATGGAAGTTCCAGATCCAAACAATTCTGGACAGGTCATTCGTCGTCATAACCCTTTAAATTTTAAGGATATGAAACAACTTAAAGAGGCAACCTTAAATTATGGAGCACAGGCTCCCTTTACACTTTCCTTAATGGAATCTTTTGCATCTTTTAACTTGACACCTAGTGATTGGCAGCAGCTTTGCTGAGCGACTTTATCATGGGGAGATTATCTGATTTGGAGAGGTGAGTTTCAGGAAGGATGCAGCCAGACAGCCCAAAGAAATGCACAGGTCGGACAGCCCCAGAGAAATGTGGAGATGCTAACCGAGAGTGGTCAATATGCCACCATTCAGCAACAAATGCAATATGACATCGCAGTCTATGCCCAAGTGGCAGCAGCAGCCCAAGGGGCTTGGAAAGCATTGCCTTCCAAGGAAGGAGGGGATCATCTGTCCAAAGCCCTTCAAGGACCCTTTTCCAGACTTCGTAGACCGTCTCAGTCAGGTAGCAGAAAGAATATTTGGGTGCATTGGGCCTGCGATGCCAGTCATCAAGCAAATGGCATTTGAAAAGGCAAATAAATATTGTAAGGAAGCCCTTCACCCCTATCGCAGTAAAAGTCTAAATGACTATATCCGGATTTGTAGGGACATCGATGGGAACTTCATCCAGGGCCAAGTATTAGCTGCTGCTATTCAGCCCCAAGTGGGGAAAGAAAGACCTACTCTGGGAGGGAGAAAAACATGTTTCAGCTGTGGTAGGGAGGGACACTTCTGTAGAGAGTGCCCTCAAAATAGTACTACGGGTCTCAAGAGAAGTGGTTTATGCTCCCGTTGCCAAAGGGGACATCAATGGGAAAATGACTGCTACTCTAAAACTGACCGGGAGGGATATTTCCTTCCTGCTAATAATAATCAGGGAAACAGGAGGATGGCCCCGCCCCAGGGCCCCAAAACCAATGTGTACAGGGCAATGACCCCTGCTCTGGGCTGTGGCAGGATTCATTTTCTCCCCCAGAGCAACCCCTTCATATCTCAGACCTCCATAGAGCCAACTCAGGGAGTGCAGGATTGGACCTCGGTCCCTCTGCCCGGGCAATCCTAACACCGGAAATGAGGATCCAGGCCCTCCCTACTGGGGTGCATGGGCCATTGGCCCCAGGCACGGTTGGACTACTCTTGGGATGGTCCAGTACTATTCTTCGAGGCATCCAGGTACACCCCGGTGTTATAAACCAGGATAGTGAGGGGGAGATAAAAAAATGACATCAGTGGGCAGTGGGGTTGTTGCCATTCCTGCAGGAGAACAGATTGCTCAGTTACTACTCCTCCCTACAGCTCCTTGTGAGGCTAGAAAAAATAAAGAGAAAAGTGGCAACCAAGGTATTGGAAGTACCGCCCCGGCAGCATTTTGGGGAGCCACTATGGAGAACTGCCCCCAGCTTACATTAAGGATAGAAGGAAAATCCTTTAGGGGCATCTTAGATTCTGGGGCAGATATTTTTGTCCTCTCAGATAAATTCTGGCCCCCTGCCTGGCCGAAAGAAGAAGGGACAGTGACCCTCCAGGGAATAGGACAGGCTGTGCCCCAAAAAAGCCTCAGAATCCTAAAGTGGCAAGACTCTGAGGGCCACACAGGGCTTTTCTAGCCATATGTTTTCCCTGGCCTCCCTATTAACCTCTGGGGATTGAACCTCATGCAAGAAATGGGAGTGGTCCTCACCACCCAGGCACCCAAGTCCAAAAGCAGGGGCCCCCAGATGATTCAAGGGAGGGGCTGGAGCCCGGGGAGGGAACTAGGTAAACTAGAACAGGGAGAGGTTTGCCCTGTGCGATCCCTCCCTTTGGAGACCAGGGCCCCAGGGCATAGGAAGTGTTTTGGTCATTTTTGATGAGGGTCACTGTTGTGCCGCCAGCCCCCATACCCATCACATGCCTATCAGATGATCCGGTATGGGTGGAACAGTGATCCTTACCAGTGGAGAAACTAAGGGCGGCTCACCAGCTAGTTCAAGAACAATTGGAGGCAGGTCATTTGGTTCTTTCCATGTCCCATTGGAATACCCCTTTATTTGAAATAAAATTCTTCAGGGAAATGGAGGTTACTACAAGACTTGAGGGCCGTGAATGTGACCATACAGCCATGGGGGCTCTGCAGCCTGGCTTGCCCGTGCCTGTGGCCATTCCTAGAGACTGGCATTTGATTGTCATTGATTTGAAGGATTGCTTATTTTCTATTACCTTGCATTCTCAAGATAGTCCTCGGTTTGTGTTTAGACTTCCTGCCCTTCGCTTCCAATGGGTGGTGCTCCCCCCAAGGGATGGCTAATAGTCCAACTATATGCCAGATTTATGTAGCGGCCTGTTTAGATCCCCTCAGATGTAAGTTCTCTGATCTTTACATTATCCACTACATGGATGATATTCTTTTGGCCACGGCCGAAGAAAGTGTTACATAGCCTTTGCAGAGCTACAGGAGCTTCTGGAGGCCCAAGGATTTATTTTGGCTCCTGAAGAGATCCAAAAGAGACCCGCTTATACTTATTTGGGTCATCAAATTCAACAAACTGGCCTCTGGCCACAAAGACTCCAGATGGAATATTCAAATTTAAAAACGCTTCATGATTGGCAGAGATTTTTGGGAGAGGTGCGGTGGTTTTGCCCTTCTCTTTCTATTAAAACAGGGGCTCTTCAAGCCCTTTATGATATTTTTCCTGGGGATCCTGCTCCAACTTCCCCTAGACAGATTACCCCAGAGGCCAGGGAAGCCCTACAATTGTTGTTAAAAAGTATAGAGCAAGCGCACCTTCGGCGTTTAGATTATGGGCAGCCCCTTGTTCTGGTTGTACATTCATCTAGCTTTTCGCCCACTGCCATGTTTTGGCAGACTGGTCCTATTTATTGGATACATTTGTCAGCCTCCCCTAAGAAGGTAGTGACCCCTTACTATGATCTGATTTTACAATTGTTGTGGAAGGCGCAGAAGTTTAGCATTCAAACCTTTGGAAAGAGTCCTGATAAAATTATCCTTCCTTATGGTAAGAGGAGGTGGAACATCTACAGATCTTCCATGATGGGTGGACTCTGTTTATTACATCTACAGGCACCCAGTTTGATAACCATTATCCCAATAGCCCCTTGATGTCTTTTTTTAAACAACACCCTGTGATCTTTCCCAAGATTTTAAAGGAGAACCCTCTAGTTGGAGCTCGCTCAGTCTTTACAGATGGCTTCTCCAAGGGTTTTGCGGTGGTGGTTTCTTCTCAGGTGCAGAAGAGGGTACCCATAGGGCAGATGTAAGAACAAGCCACCGAGTTGTTTGCTTGCTTGATGGCTTTCCAAATGTTTGATGGAGAGCCCTTTAATTTATATACTGATAGTGTTTATGTTGCCAACATTGTTAGACCTTTAGAAACTTCTCCATATGTTTTTCCAACCTCCCAGGTTCGTTCCTTATTAGTTCAGCTCCAACATCTTATTTGGCAGCTCATCCACCCTGCTTATGTGGGATTTATTTGTGCACATACTAACCTTCCAGGACCCCTTGCCCAGGGCAATCAAATTGCTGACTCCTTGACCTGCCCTAGGGTCTTATTTACTCAGGAGCAGCTTGCCCCCCAGCTCCATGAGCAGTATGCTCCATTAAGTTTCACACTGGGTGCCCCTTATCCATAGCTACACAGATTACCTCTCAGTGCCTTGATTGTGCCCCTTATCATAATTCTCCCAATGAGGGGGAAAATCCCCTTGGCCTCAGGGCCAACCATTTCTGGCAAATGGATGTCACTCGCCTGCCGCAGGCAAGGAAATTAAAATACATGCATGTCTCGGTGGATACGTATTCTAAACTGATTTTTGCCTCTCTCCACTCAGGACAGAAGATTAAAGACGTTATTTCTCATTGTCTGCAGGCCTTGCATTCATGGGCATTCCCGATGCCCTAAAAACGGACAATGGCCCTGCCTATGCCAGCAATCGCTTTGCTGCCTTTTGCAGGGAACATCACATTGTCCATTCTTTTGGTATTCCTCACAACCCCACGGGACAGCCTATTGTGGAGCGCACCCATGCCACTCTCAAACAGTATTTTAAGAAAATAAAAAGGGGGAGTATGTTACCTCCCCCAATATTCAGTTATCCACCATACTTTACATTTTTAATTTTTTGACCATAGACCGTAATAATTTGTCTGCTATGGAGAGACATTGGAACAAACCCTCCCAGTCCTTGGGATGGGTCAGATGGAAGGATTTGATTACAGGAAAATGGCAGCCACCCACTCCACTACTAGCTAGGGTCCGAGGGTCTGTTTGTGTTTTCCCTCCAGGAAGTGAGAAGCCCATTTTGGTCCACGAACGGTGCATCAGGCATGTCGACCCCAATACTGCTCTGGATACTAGGAATGCTCACCATGATAAAGATGATCCAACCATTGCTGAACACTCAGGTAAAGGAAATATGGGCATTGGTGAGGATCCCCCCCCATGTTGTTGCCAGTTAGTCATTCCAGCTCCCTGTTCATCAATTTTTATAGCACTAATAATACATTGGGAGCAGCTGCTGCCAATGAGAGATTAAAAAGTCAGAAACTAAACATTCTGAGTTTCCACCTCCAAAGCCTGATACCAAGGCCAGGAAAGGGGAACCCAAGAGATTGCCAGCGGCATACACCTTTAATCCCAGTGGCATAGGCCTTTAATCAGAACATGCCTTTATGAGGGAACATCCTGGGTTGAAAGTTGGATTGAAAATGGGTGAATATTTGGGTGTTGGTGGCACATGCCTTTAATCCCAGTACTCGGGAGACACAGGCAGGCAGATCTCTTGAGTTCAAGGCCAGCCTGGTCTACAGAGCAAGTTCCAGGACAGTCTCCAAATAATACAGAGAAACCCTGTCTCAGAAAAAAAAATTGGTAACAAGCTGGGCAGTGGTGGCACACGCCTTTAATCCCAGCACTTGGGAGGCAGAGGCAGGCAGATCTCTGAGTTCGAGGCCAGGCTGGACTGACAGCCTCAAACAATACAGAGAAACCCTGACTCAAAAAATTGGTAACAGTAAAGAGGTACTGGTATTAAGTAAAGTAAAAGACAAAGGTATTTTTGTTTGCATGTAAGTTCTCTTGTGAGTCATCTCTAAAAACTTTTGGCCAAAAGCCTGGCCTCTCCACCTTGCATCTACAGAGTTACAAGGAGTAGGTATGGCTGTACCCCATGACTGTAGCTCAAATGGAGGAATGATAAAGAACATACAGGACTTTTTGTACTTTTTAGTTCAAGGATTGGCTGGAGTTGTTCTTTTACATAAATTTCAAATAAGGGAGTTTCATTTCAACAGACTAATCATGACCTAGGAAGACAGGATGACTGAAAGATACATGTACTGAATGTATGGTGTGGCCACACCAGTATGTATGAAATGTGATTGTGAATGCGTGAGTGTGAACTGCTTATATGATTAAAAGGATACTTAAATCCCTTCAAAAATAGTTAAAAATCTATCTAGATTGCTTTATATATAGCCAAAAGGAACATCTAGCCAGTCTGTTAATGTTTTAACAGAAAAATTTAAGATGCAAATGAGGCCTTGTCAACCAGTGAGAGCTCTACAGATTAGATTGGGAAAGACTGCTCACAGACTTAAAATAATTTTCAAAAGTTATTTGGACACAGTATAGTTTACAATCTTTGAGTGATTTTCAGAAGTTTTTGGGAAAAATTTAATGGATATATCCTTTTTATTGGGCATCTACAAATAATCTAAGTAGTAATCCCAATTTACCTAGATAGTTAACCAAGGAGGGTAGACAAATCCTTCTTCTGTTATGGTCCAGCTTCAACAGTTCAAAAAAATTTTTATAAAATAAAAAAGGGGGAGTAATGTCCCCAGTCCCCACATGACTCATCAAATAATACACTCCTCTTTTTATAATGTGAATGCCAGTGAGCTTCAGACAGATTCTGGCATGATAGAACTTGAGCAACCATTGTTCACGTAAAATGGAGACATCCATGCACTAGACAGTGGAGAAGACCCTAATTTGGGGTTGAGGGCATGTTTGTGTTTTCTTGCAGGAAAAGAATAAAGTTTTGGCAGCTGTCAGACCATTTAGTGAGATGCATGGAGCAGAGAAAAACTGGACCTGAGACCATGGGAGTCTACCTAAGCCAGATCTCCTACAGCCCAAGAAAGAAAGAAAACAGTCGGTTCAAGATTTCCAGTTTCTCAACAGACCTGCTGCATCAACCTTCCGGACCTGCGAGTTTTCATCCCGAAGCCAACAGAGAACTGGAAAGACTAACTGTCTGCCCTTGACACACCTTGAAACGACAGAATTCATTTTGTCAGTTTTTCCCTTTAGGGAAAAAAAGGACCCATTTAAAATATTTGGACATTGGTATGGACTATGATGAGTGGCAAAAGCCTCTTTTCAGTATTTGAACAGGATATGGTCACTTGAAATATTAGACTTGGTTGTTCCTGTTTCTGGAATCGTGCCTAGGCCAGTGTATTTTTCTGGAGAAATGCAACTTGTCCTAATGCGACAAAAAGGAGACTTTGACTCAAGTCGCATAATCAGCTGATGTTAAATCAATAAACTGCATCACCACAGGAACAAATTGGTGCTCTGTGGATAGTGCAACAAGCCTATTGTTCATATTTTTCATAATGCTACATGTGTAACATCAATGATTGTACATAATGTATCTGTGCAAGTGCACTTTCCAAATGCTTTCCTGAGCATATCTTGGAACGATTGTAAACTTTATCAAATTGTAAATGTAAATCACATGCGGGTTACCCTTGTAACAGACGAAGGCTGGTAGAATGTTATGGCCCAGATCTGGTGATGGGTATGGTGATGGAGAGGCGCTATGTCAATGGGGGTCCTGGAAATGGTGGCAGTGGCGGTAGGCATTCTGGCTTTATTCCAAGCTCAAATATGCCTTGTTCCAGAGGTAAGAGATCCGTAACCAAGTATTGCTTAGCTTACCCCATGGCAATCCCGATAGCCATGGAGGTTGGTTACAGATGATTTAAGGTTGGGGTGACTCCATCGATGGCCAACCTGTGGGGAAGACCCCTCCCAAATAAGACAGGGGTTCAAGGTCCCCCGAAGACAGGCAAGGGAGGGTGACCCTACTTGACTTAAGCCAGGAGTGCCTCATTTGAAATAAAAAAGGGGTGAATTGTGGAAACACCAGATTTGAGCAGAGACCCACTTCCCCATGGCCTGGGAGTAGGCAGCTGTAAGACAGTGTTTACTAAAAACATGTTTACTAAAAACAATACAATGCCCGGGGCAATAAGTTCTGGAACAGAGCTTGCCCCGAGAACTGCCCTGCCCTCGACCTTTTGCAAAGAGTAATTGCACCTTCAGACCCACCCACATCCACTTCTGTTGTCAGGGTATATAATAACCAGCCAGAGTAGGAATAAAGGAGAGCCATCTTGAGGAGCCTTCAGGTATATATGTTGTCAATCCCTGACATCCTCCGCAAGTTCTCAGATACAGGCTGCGGTGCAGGCGTGGCACTATCTTTCTAGACTCATGGGGGAGGGTCTAGACCCTGATCCAAATGACATGTCAGACTTTGAAGATCCCCCATAGGAGGCCTCACCATCCCTGAGGAGCAGAAAGTAGATGGGATATGGGAATAGTTGGGGTCACGTGAGGAGTAGAGGGATAGGGAACTGGGTTTGACATGTAAAACAAACTTGTTTCTAATTTAAATTAAAAATAGAAAAAGGAGATTTCTATGAGATAAGAAATACTGATAGGACCTCAGCGATCAAAGAGACAGACAGCATGTCTCTTTATAGGAGGGAGGCCCTAATACAGTGAGACTGACACACCGACATGCTGATAACTCATGTCCCCGGTGGTCTACATGATGTCATAGGAGACAGACATGCTATTGCCAGCTGAGGGAATTGATGCCACCCCTAAAGAACACTTATTCCACTCACAAAATTTGAGAAAACATCAATTAGATTTGATCTGCAGAGGAACACGATGAAGATTAGTCTTGGTTCTGTTCTCCTGGGTGTTAGGACCAAATGGATCCCAGGCACCTAGAGGAGAGTGAAGAAATCTGACTAAGAGTGAGTTATAGAGAAATGCAAATCCATCTATGACCTTTGAATTGTTGAATGATCTCCCCAAAAGTTGTGTAATAAACCAATAGAAAATAACCATCCCCCTACAGAAACGTTATATCAAGCCAAAATAGTTATTCCAGCAAGCAAAGAACTCCTTTCAGACATTTCTTTAAAGTAGCAACACTTGAATTCATTAAGGCCACTTTCCTAAAATTCTTTCAAAATATGTTATTCTAATTTAATGACAGAAGAATTCTAGTATTCACTCTGAAAATGAAACTCTGCATAGCATAGTTTGCCTTTGTTATGAGTTGTGGGTTATCAGAGATTTACCATTACTATGAATTGATTTTATTAAGAAGAGGAATGTTACATAGGTACCTGCACCTGTAGTGATTGGGCATATGTCTACACCTAGTGCTCTTCTAAGATGAACAATCTAGCCATTTGCACTCAGGGATTGAAATGGGAGACCACAGGATTACTTGTACTCTGTCTATGTGTAGATAGTGGATAAGCTTAAAATATATGACTTGCAGGTGTCCTAATCATCTTTGTGAGAAGAATAAGTAAGTTTTGTTGCAAAAGCAGAAATAACAGTTAGACTTATGGTGTACTATCTTAAAAGAATAGACAAATTTAGAGGAACTGGAGACCTGAGGACTGCTCACTGCAGATCCAGAACCCATCCTGACAGGATTCACCCAGCCCAGAGACTGCCAGCTTCCAAGTGAGAAATAAAAATCACAAGATCATCTCACTGGATGCAGAAAAAGCCTTTGACAAAATCCAACACACTTTAATGAAAACGGTCATGGAGATATCTGGGATAACAGGAATTTACCTCAACATGATAAAAGCTATTTGCAGCAAACCAACAGCCAACATCAAACTAAATAGACAAAAACTCAACATGATTTCTCTGAGATCAGGAATGAGACAAGGCTGTCCACTCTCACCATACATCTTCAATATTGTACTTGAATTTCTACCTAGAGCAATATGACAACAAAAGGAGATCAAGGGGATACAAATTGGAAAGGAAGTGGTCAAACTTTCACTATTTGCACATCAAGTGATAAAACTATCATAAGTGACACAAAACACTCTAACAGGAACTCCTGCAGCAGATAAATATTTTCAGCAAAGTGGCAGGATATGCGATCTACTCAAGAAAATCAGTACCCCTTTTTTATACAGATGTTAAAAGGGCTGAGAAAGAAATCAGAGAAACATCACCCTTTACAATCACCACAAACAACATAAAATACCTTGGGGTAACATTAACCAAACAAGTGAAATACTTATATAGCAAGAAACTTGGGTATTTAAAGAAAGAATTTAAAGAAGACACCAGATGTTGGAGAGTTCTCCCATGCTCTTGGATAGGTAGGATCTACATAGTGAAAACGCCCCTTACCGAAAGCAATACACAGATTTAATGCAATCCCCATCCCAGCAAAATTCTTCACAGACCTTGAATGAACAATAGTCCAACTTTGTATGGAAAAACAAAACACCTAGGATTGCTAAAAACAACCTTTTTCACCAAAGCAACATCTGGAGGCATCACCATCTCTGACTTCAAGATCTATTGTTGAGCCTTAGTCCTGAAATCAGCTAGGTTTTGGCACAAAAATAGATAGGCAGACCAATGGAATCAAATCGAACACCTTGATATTAACCCACACGTGTATGGACATCTGTTTTTTGACAAAGAAGCTAAAAATATACAATGGAAAAAAGAAAGCATCTTTAACTAATTGTGCTGGCCTAACTGGATGTTGCCATGTAGAAGAATGCAGATAGATCCGTGTCTATTGCCATGCACAAAACTTAAGTCCAAACAGATCAAGGACAACAACATGAATCTAGCCACATTGAACCTGTTAAAAGAGAAAGTAGAATGCACCCTTAAACAAATTGGTACAGGAGACAGCTTCCTGGACATTACTCCAGTAACACAGACCATAAGATCGACAATTAATAAATGGGACCTCTTGAAACTGAGAAGCTTCTGTAAGGCAAAGGACACAGTCAGCAAGACAAAAAGGCAAGACATATGTTGGGAAAAGATATTCACTGACCCCATAACTGACAGAGGACTGGTCTCCAAAATTTATAAAGAACTCAAGAAGGAAGTCTCCAAAATGCCAAGGATACAATCAAAAAATGGGGTATAGAACTAAATAGAGAATTCTCAGTAGAGGAGTCTAAAATGGCTGAGAGACATTTGAGAAAGAGCTCAACATCCCTAGCCATCCAGGGAATGAAAATCAAAACAACTCTGAGGTACCATCTTACTCCTGTCAGAATGGCTAAAATCAAAAACTCCAATGACTGTTTACGCTGGAGAGGATATTGAGAAAGGGTAACCCTCCTACACTGCTGGTGGGAGTACTGAATTGTACAGCCACTTTGGAAATCAATATGTAGATTCCTCAGGAAAATGGAAATCAGTCTACCACAAGACCCAGCAATCCCACTCTTAGGCATATACCCAAAAGATGTACATCCATACAACTAGGATGCCTGTTCCACTGTGTTCATAACAGCATTATTTGTAATAGCCAAACCTGTAAGCAACGTAGATGCCCCTCAACTGAAGAGTTGATAGAGAAAATGTGGAGTACTATGCAGCAGAATAAAACAATGGAACCTTGAAATTTGCAGGCAAATGGATGGCACTTGAAGCAATCATTCTGAGTGAGGTAACCTAGTCACAAAAAGAGAAACATGGTATGTACTCACTCATTTATGGATTTTAGACATGAATCAAGGGAGTGCCAGCATGCAATCCCACTGCCAGAGTCTAGGAATCACAACCTTCATCCAGCGACTGATGAAAGCAGAGGCAGATACACACAGACAAACACTGAACTGAACTCCTGGAATCAGGTGTCAGAAAGAGAGAACTGATAGGCGAAGGAGTTAAGTCTGTGCTGCTTTATCCCACAGAACATTTGACCTGAACAAGGGGTAGCTCTTGGACCTCAGATTGATGACTATGTGGAAAGCATGGGACTGACTTATGAAGCCTTTGGTAGGACTTATCTTTGACATACTAATAGACTTTGAGTGCCCTATGCCACAATATGGCAGGCTTTCTCAGCGGAGACACTTGGGGGAGGACCTAGGCCCTGCCTTGGATGAAATGACAGTCACTGGAGATCCAACATGGAGGGCCTCAATCTCCCTGGGGAAAGGAGTAGGTGTTGGGGACTAGAGGACCTAGTGGGGAGAGCAGTGGAGGAGGGGAGGGAGAGGGAGCTAGGATTGACATGTGATACAAGATTGTTTCTAACCTAAATATGATAATAATAAAAAGAAGAATAGAAAAATTTTCAAGGTTGGTGGAATTTAGGAATAGATGGCCAAGTCTGGAAAATTGGGAATGATCTGTTTTGGTACAGCTTATTAATTTAGGAAATATATACATATATATATATATATATCTTATGTGTAGCAATTAAAACCTCAAATGTATTGGCTGATAACCTATTCCTATGTGTATGTTAACTGTGAGTTATAGAGAATAAATTTCAGAGAATAGCATGTTCAGTCTCATACTATGGATACAAATGGAAAGGTTATAATGTGTTACACTGTGGAATTTATGAATTATAGAATCATACAACATAGAGAATGGGCCTTTAAATATCTGGTGGGACAAATTGTCTGGATCACACTGGATATGGTAAACCAGAAGAGGTGAAAAAAACATTTGGAATCATGTGGAAGACAAACCTGAAATGAACTCACACAAAAGCATGGGGTTCAGGAGCTAAAGCAGCAGAGTATGTTAACCCACAAGATAACTCTGAAAACCACTAAGTTGTGTTTTTCTTCACTCATGTTTATCCATAAGTAACTCACACAGCGATGAGGGTTTTTAGTTTCCAGTCCTCCTCATGTCTATGGACACAATAAGTCAGAACACACATAGCTGCAGAAGGATGTGAAATTGCTTATCACAATACGCCTTTAATTGAATATTTTTATTTCCAAAATAAAACCTACAAGCTATTGAAAGTAACAGGAGAACCATGTAAGTAAAGTTGCAGAAATAAGACAAACTCTGGTTACAAGTAAAAGCTGTAGTTTTTCTTCTTGGTGCTCAGTTTTCTCTGGCTTGTCAATGATTCTCTATTCTCGATCATTTAATCCACCTTTATCTCCCATCCTCTCCAATGTCAGCTTCTTTACTCTCTACTCATGATTTACTCTCCTCATATCCTCTCATCTCCTCTTTGCTCTAATTCTTGCTGAATTGCTTGTCCTATTAAGGAACAAGTTCTGTGATACAGGATATTCTCTTTTGAGGATGAAGGTAAAAGTTGACTCTTCAACTCCGGATTGTGTGACCTGATGTTTTCCTAGTTTAACACATTTTGCCAACAAGTAATTTCACAGAAGTTCTGCTCCTCCTTCCAAAACATCAGGCTTTTTATACATTGAGCAACACAGAATGTAATGGACTTTGCAGAATACAATGATTTTTTCAAGCCACAATTTATCAGGTTTCTCTGACTTCTAGGGAACACAGAGATTCCCCGTGGCACAAGTGCTTCAAAATCTGGGGGCTACCTTTGTTCCTTAGAATATTAAAGACACACAGTGCCCCAGGAGCCATGAACACTACCCTGAGCAAGGCAGCTGTAGTGTGCCAACTCAATGATTCCCCACAAAAGACAAAAGTTGTTAACACAGAAGCAAAATAAGAAAAGGAGAGGAAAACCATTGGTAACTGGAGTTTTGCTATGATGAGGAACAAACAGCAGTTTATTTTATTCTGTGTCATGACACAAGAATATATTTCACTGAGCACATTTCCCTCATACTCTTCAGATGCCATATTCTTGCTGCTTCCATAGGTCTGCATTGTTCACCTGGAGACTTTTGCTTGTGTTTTCATGTATACATATTTTTGTGTCTATATAACATCTATGAACAATACATGGGTAAAAAAAATTGTGTGATTCACTTTTCAGCATAACCAATCTCCATAAAGTATTCACTGTGAGCCAGGCGTTGGTGGCACATGCCTTTAATCCCAGTACTAGGGAGGCAGAGGCAGGAAGATCTCTGTGAGTTTGAGGCCAGCCTGATCTACAGCGGAAGTTCCAGAACAGCCTCCAAAACAATACAGAGAAATCATGTCTCGAAAAACCAAAAAAAGTATTAACTCTGTGTTAGACAGTGATGTCTGATACAATTATACACTCCAACTTCATCTGCAGTATGGGGTAAAAAAGAACATATTTTTAAAGGTTTCAAGAGAGAAACAGGAAGTTTGCTGGGAGATTGTATCTTCTAGAACTTCTACTTCCTAAGGCCTGAACAGGGTTAATAATGACAGACATGATAACATGGGAAGATAGATTCTTATGACTTGTTAACTATCAAAATCACTAAATTGCCTTGCTTTTAAAATTTCGCTCAGCATTGAAAAAAAGGAACTACCTATAAGTGAAGGAACTGAAATCTGAGGGAAGAAAGTATTGATTCACACCCAAGTGCTTCTCTGTATGTTCCTTTATTCTTCTGCTATTCTCTTTCTCCATTTTCTTTTTTCTGTTTATCTGGTTTTTCACAGTTCTTCGGGATACATATACAATAGTAATTATTTTTTCAATACAATGTGAGTCTTGAATTTCTCAGGGTCATCAATGGTGACAAGGTTTCCACATACAGCAAAAAACTAAAACTGTTAAGAGAAACTGTTATCAACAATTGTTTAGGGATATAAGTCAAGGAGGTACTTAGTTTAATTTGCAAAAGGAACAAAACCTGGCACCTTCCAATGCTCTGATCTAAGTTGTGGCACAGGTCTTCAAGAAAGTTTACTTCTCCCTGAGGATGAGTAAATGGACTAATTAATTTGTCTTTATCTTCTCAGAGGAAACAGGAGAGAGCATTACATATCTGAACTAAAATATTGAGTTAATAAAACACGAAGTTTCAGAATCTTTTAGTGCAGGGTTAGTTTAATTATTGCTTTTTTATATGCCAGTGAGATAAAACAAAAAATGCTTGGTTTTTCTATCCATTTAAGCAGCTACAAATTAACAACTTTGGGCATATAGTAATTCTATGTCCTTGGATATCTGAGAAAGACTTAGATGGAATAAATGCTTTTGCCTAGACACTAAATAATGGCGAAATGGCTGTCTATAAGGATAATTGCAGGAAGGCAGATCTCTACAATGGAGAAGGAAGAAGGAAACAGGTCTGATGCATTGCTAATAAACTCAATCAGTAAACTAGGACCTATTAATGGGGAAGAGGTTTTATACATATGTAGGCAGTGTACTTAGTAAACTCCTAATGCATGGGAGAATTTATTCCTAGTAAACTATCAGATAGTGCCAAACTGCGGTAAGTACATATGCAACAGGAAGTATCTACACCAAGGCACAATAAATTCATTCACAAGATTTAAATGACAAATACAAATTCATACTGGTATAAACCATTAGAAGAATCCTTCTTTCTATTGAGTTTTCTCATGATATGATAGTTGTATAATTATTTTGTGATCTTGCAACTTGTATCAATTATCTATAAACAAAAACTCCAGACAACTAAGGAATGTTAAGATTGGGGGGTTAGTCCTCCCTAGGGAGGAAACTCCCAGTTGGTCAACAAAAACCAACTGATCAGGACTGACATGCTGTATATGATAAGACAGTGTATGGAGTATGGAGGTCATATTTTTATATTTAAGAATGTGTGTGTGTCAACTAAGAAAGTGAACTTCAAACCAAGATCCCTCATGAATATTGATGCAAAAATACTCAATAAAATACTGGAGAGTCAGATCCAAGAATACATCAAAACAATCATTCAACACGATTAAGTAGGTTTCATCCCAGGGATGCAGGGATGGTTCAACATACCAAAATCAATCAACATAATCCACCATATAAACAAGCTGAAAAACAAAAAACAGATGATCATCCCACTAGATGCTGAAAAAGCCTTAGCAAAATCCAACACACCTTCATGGTAAAGATATTGGAGAGATCTGGGATAACAGGGACATACTTAAACATAATAAAAGCTGTATACAGTAAACCAACAGCCAACATCAAAATAAATGGACAGAAACTCAACGCAATTCCTCTAAAATCAGGAACAAAACAGGGCTGTCCACTCTCTCCATACCTTGTCAACATGGTACTTGAAGTTCTAACCATTGCCATACCACAACAAAGTGGGATAAAGGGGATACAGATTGGGAAGTAAGAGGTCAAACTTACAATGTTTGCAGATGATATGATAGTTTACATCAATGACCCAAAGAACTCTACCAGGGAAACCTTACAGCTGATTAACAACTTCAGCAAAGTTGCAGGCTACAAGATCAACTCAAGAAAATCAGTAGCCCTACTATATACAGATGATAAAAGGGCTGAATGAGAAATCAGAGAAACATCACCTATTACATTTGCACGAAAAACATAAAATACCTTGGGGTAACGCTAACCAAACAAGTGAAAGACCTGTATCACAAGAACTTTGAATCTTTAAAGAAAGAAATTAAAGAAGCCCCCAGAAAATGGAAAGATCACCCATGCTCTTAAATAGGTAGGATCAATGTAGTAAAAAAGGCAATCCAGCCAAAAGCAATCTACAGATTCAATGCAATCCCCATTAAAATCCCAGCACAATTCTTCCCAGACCTTGAAAGAACAATAATCAATTTGTATGGAAAAACAAAAGACCCCCAGGATATCCAAAACAACCCTGTTCAACAAGGCAACTTCCGGAAGCATCATATCCCTGACCTCAAGCTCTATTATAGAGCTATAGTCCTGAAAACAGCTTGGTATTGCCACAAAAATAGACAGGTAGACCAATGGAATCCAACTGAAAACCCGGATATTACTCCACACATGTACGAAAATCTGATCTTTGACAAAGAAGCTAAAAATATACAATGGAATAAAGAAAGCATCTTCAACAAATGGTGCTGGCTTAACTGGAGGCTGGCATGTAGAAGAATGCGGATCGATCCATGTTTATCGCCATGCACAAAACTTAAGTCCAAATGGATCAAAGAACTCAACATAAATCCAGCCACACTGAACCTCTTAGAAGAGAAAGTGGGTGGTACTCTTGAACGGATTGGTACAGGAGAGAGCTTCCTGAACATAACACCACTAGAACAGACAGTGAGATCAACAATGAATAAATGGGACCTCCTGAAACTGAGAAGCTTCTGTAAGGCAAAGGACACAGTCAGCAAGACAAAAAGGCATCCCACAGAATGGGAATAAATATTCACCAATCCCACAACTGACAGAGGGTTGATCTCCAAAATTTAAAAAGAACTCAAGATGCAAGTCTCCAAAACACCAAAGGACACAATTAAAAATTGGGCTGAAGAACTAAATAGAGAGTTTTCAATACAGGAGTCAAAAATGGCTGAGAGGCACTTGAGAAAGTGCTCAACATCTGTAAGAGAAGCTTTTTCTTTGAGAGAAAACCTTCCCGCCAGCCTGGTTCTAGAGGCACATCAGTCCAAATAAACACACAGGAGGCTATATTAATTATGAAGCTGTTGGCCTTGTTTGTTTCTTTCTGGCTATCTCTGACTTAAGTAATTACCCCATAATTGTTAATCTTAGTATTTCTCTTACCGGAGAATAGTTCTGGCATTCCTACCCCATGGTGGTTACATATCAACTCTCTTGTGTTTCTCCTACCCAGAGTCCTCCTCAATTCCTAGTCCCTCCTATCTTGGTTCCCTATTGGCTCAACAGTACTTTATTGACATAAGACTTCTCCAACATCTCCTCTTTTCTGTTTAAACAAAAACAAAGGTCTTAACTTTAACATAGTCATATTGTATATAAAAGAACAGTTATGAAGTAAGAACATAGTTACAATATTTTAGCAAGATTTAAAGAAAATATCATCCATCCCATCCTTGTGAGTCCAAAGTTCTATATGTAGCTTATCTTTTATCATAACTAAGGAAATCTATAATTATAACTATCTGTCTTTAACTCCACCAAAGACCACAGAAGGACAATATGTAAACACTAGGATTGACAGAGACATCTTATTGCCTGGACAGTCACCCGAAGTTCCTCTGTAACGTTGGGGCATCCATCTTCAGCCCATAGGCCACAATGTGTCCAGATGATTTCTCAGCACAGCAGGAAATTTCAAACTGTCCATCTTCATTGGCAGTCTGTCAGTCATTTTTCTGTGTCCTGCAGAAAGTCTGGTAAACTCTTCCATGAAGCAGGAACCCTGTAAGACTGAGTTCAGCAGTCACTTTTCTGTGGGTACTGCATGTCCAGATTAAATACAACAACAGTCAGGCAGTACAGGCAAGAGCAGTTTCTTGCCCAAATGTCTAATCTTACCATATCTATAGTCTATATTCAATTATGCATTACGTTTTAAAAGATCTTTATAAGCACAATAATTAATCAAGAGGAGAAATATACACATCACAAAGTTGACCTTCAATTTGTATCAATAAATGAAAAACCATACCCATACCATAATTCCCCTTTTTACCATTAAAAAAGAGATCGGCTGTTATCATTAGCCAATTATAAACAACTCCATTTAAATGAAAACAAAGATTTATAAACAAGATGGGAGTTAGGACGTCGCTCATTCCAAACTGCTTCGTGCTGGAAGGGGACGCTGTTCATACCATGGGGATCATGAAAAAACTCAGAAACCTGTATAAGTCCATATTTTTGGGGTCTGTAAGATTGCATCATCTTAGCTGTTTCAGTTGTTGGAACATCTGATCCACTGCTTCCGGGGGTCTTGGTTCATCAAACCACAGAAGCCTGGAAAGAATCCTCAGCTTTTCTTTTTCTGTAGAAACATAAGCAAAATCTCCTTTTTCCAAGTAACATATCCTTATACTTAAATTTTGAAGTCAAGGCATTTTCAAAAGATATAATTTGAATTAATTTAGCAGCATTTGTAATCAAGTATACTTTAGCAGTTGTTCCTTCCTGAGCAATCAAAAAACTGAAAAACACAATAGCATACAGTATCCAGACACTCTGTGTATTTTCCATCTTTGTGTGGCTTATTTATGAACTATTATTACTTGATTTATTTTACTTTTATTTATTTTTCTATGAGACAGGGTTTCTCTTTGGAAATCCACCTGCCTCTGGCTCTGGAGTAAATCCTACCAGCGTGTGCCACTACAACCAGGGCGTTTCTTTTTCTCTCAGTCTTACATATATTTTTAAACACACTGTAAACCTTTAGAGGTTTTTCTTCATCCAAGTCTGACGTTACTGTAAATCTTTATGTTTTTCTGGCCACGTGTCTTATCTGTTAAAACCACGACAGTTTAAACTGCCTTTTTTTTTTCAAGATGGCGGCATAAGCGTGACTCCAGCTGCCGGCTTGCAGATGTGTTCACTGCCACTTCCAGCTGTATATACAACTTTTAAATCGATAGCAAAGCCTCTTAAAAGAACCTTGTTGGTTGCCTGTTTTTTTTTTAATGCCGAGGCAGGAAGACTAACTTAAGCCAGCCGCGAGTCACTGCTTGCAGCTAACAAAACAGAGCCCACCTGAGAAAATGCTGTTACAAAACATCTGTGTTTCTCTCCATTCTTCTGTTTCTAAAATTCCTTTAAAGCTTTTGTTGTTTTGTGTGGAAATTCAATCCCGCTTCTGACAACCATTATGTAAGAGAAGCTTTTTCTTTGAGAGAAAACCTTCCCACCAGCCTGGTTCTAGAGGCACATCAGTCCAAATAAACACACAGGAGGCTATATTAATTATGAAGCTGTTGGCCTTGTTTGTTTCTTACTGGCTATCTCTGACTTAAGTAATAACCCCATAATTGTTAATCTTAGTATTTCTCTTACCGGAGAATAGTTCTGGCATTCCTACCCCATGGTGGTTACATCTCGACTCTCTTGTGTTTCTCCTACCCAGAGTCCTCCTCAATTCCTAGTCCCTCCTATCTTGGTTACCTATTGGCTTAACAGTACTTTATCGACATAAGACTTCCCCAACAAACATCCTTAGCCATCCGGGAAATGCAAATCAAAACAACTCTGAGATACCATCTCACTCCTGTCAGAATGGCTAAAATCAAAAACACCAACGACAATTTATGCTTGAGAGGATGTGGTGAAAGGGGGACACTCCTCCATTGCTGGTGGGAGTGCCAACTGGCTCAGCCACTTTGGAAATCAGTATGGAAATTCCTCAGAAAAATGGGAATAAACCTACCACAAGACCCAGCAACTCCACTCTTAGGCATATATCCAAAAGATGCCCATTCATACAAGGATGTCTGTTCCACTATGTTCATAGCAGCATTATTTGTAAAAGCCAGAACTTGGAAGCAACCTAGATGTCCCTCAACCAGAGAGTGGATAGAGAAAATGTGGTACATTTACACAATGGAGTACTATTCAGCAGAAAAAAACAATGGAATCCTGAGATTCGAAGGCAAATGGATGACACTAGAAGAAACCATCCTGAGTGAGGTAACCCAGTCACAAAAAGAGAAACATGGCATGTACTCCCTCATATATGGATTTTAGACATAGATCTGGGGAATGCCAGTCTACAATCCCATGGCCAGAGAGTCTGGGAAACAGAAACTTCATTTAGTGACTGATCAAAGAAGAGGCAGAATCCCTCGGTTAAGTACTGAGCTGAACTCAAGAAAGCCAGTAACAGAGAGGGAGGACTGATGACCAAAAGGATTAAGACTGGGCTGGCTGGTGTAACCCCCAGAAACAGCTGACCTGCCAAGTTAACCCTTGAATCCCAAGCATCAGCCTGGGAATCCAGCATGGGACTGATCAAGACCCCCTGAATGTGGGTGTCAGTGAGCAGGCCTAGGTAATCTATTGAGCCTTGAGCAGTATATCAGTACTCATCCCGAGTATAAACACGGACTTTGGACTCCCATCCAACAAAGTGAGATGCACTCTCACCCTGAACACTTGGAGGAGGGTCTATGCCCTGCCATGGATGAAATGGCACACTATGGACAACCCCCCTGGAGGTCCTCACCCTCCCTGGGGAAATGAGGGGATAATGGGGGGGGTTGGGGGAGGGCACGGGAGGAGGGGAGGGAAAGGGAGAGGGACCTGGAAATGACTTGGGAAGCAACCTTGTTTCTAATCTAAATTTAAACTGAAAAATAAATAAATTAAAAAAAGAAAATCAGTAACTGTACTATATACAGTAGATAAAAGTGCTGAGAAAGAAATCGGAGAAACATAACCCTTTACAATTGCCTCAAACCTGGGGGAAATACTAACCAAACAAGTGAAAGACCTGTGCCAAAAAACTTTGAGGCTTTAAAGAAATAAATTAGAGAACTGTCATGATCTGACCTTCGAAACACTAATATAAATAACTCTAAAATTCTAAATGTTCTTTAGAGTCAAAGATAAGACAGGATGAACATGAACATGGATTGTGTGTCACAAATACCATCACCTCAGACTGTGACCTCAAAACCAGGAGAGATGTTCGCAAATACTTATACTTCTGACATACAGATTGAGCTCCAAAATGGCATTTTCAGTTTGTTGGTAAGTAACTGTATTCTTTATGTTATAAGTTTCATTTGAGAGAACTATACAGATAGCTCTGTGGTACAGAAACTTACTGCTGTTGTAGAGAACATGGAAATGTTCCCCAACACCCACATATTTATTCAGAATTATCTGCAGTTACAGTGGATGATGACACCTTCGTATGGTCACCATAGGCACTGAAATTCCATATTGAAAATTTATACATGCATGAAAAACACTCATGTACAGAAAATAAGAATATAAGAATAAACACATCTTTGTGAATTTAAGTTTTCTCTTTAACATGAATGTTCACTCCATCAGAAAATGTAATGTGCAAATAAATCTACAAAGAACATGTATATAAATATATATATAGTTATAAAGTGTCATTTGAAATAACAAAAGCAATTGCACCATTTACAAATTTAATTTTTGAAAGTTCAAGATAAACCACATATATGTGATTCCATGGGAAATGTGCTTTGTTATTACTGCATATGTAAAGGGGGTAGTAGTAACTAACAGAATTAATAAGCCGATTTCTCTTTACAAAATGCAGTATGAAATAATATGTGATTAACGAATAATATCATGAGAAGAAAATTAGTTTACTAAATCTAATGACTTAAAGTTCTGCATGTATTGGCTAATAATTTGGTGTTGCTGTTGTTTACAAGTCAGGGTGTCATTATGTAGCTCTGGGTTTCCTGGAATCCCAAAGTTACATCATATTGATTTCAAACTCACAGAGACCTGCCTAGCTATACTACAGGGGTTAGAAGCATACCTCACACCTTGTGCTCCAAGTTGTGTGGTTTTATGAAGGAAGGAGAGATGAAACCAAAACAGTCATTGAAGTCATACATCTGTAATTCTCAGATTAAGTCAAATGGTCCTGACACGTGCATGAATGATTTACTGCTGGGAATATCAGAGAATATATTGCTGATCACAGCCTCTTGATGCTTTTAGATGAATCCTAGGCATAGCTACTTTTCTGTACAGTGGCTGGAAATATAAAGTACATTTAGACTTGTCAGGAGGATTGTGTCCACACATAGTTTGCAAGTGCTCCGTATCCTCCAGTGATGTGTCTGTCCAGCAGAAGGTAGATTGGTCCACTCTAGATAACAGACATAAAGCAAAAGATAACCAGCCTACAGTCCAAAACCCCACAGAAGCAAGAACCCTCTTCTAGAAATAGCTGAAACCTGATGCAGTAATCCACTACTTTTCATTGAGCTAAGGTTCTGGAGTACAAGCTCTGTGAGGTAGTATTGACAATGTGAAGAAAGGAATCAAGAACATGGTAGAAGAAGCCACAGGATCAGTTGACTCAAGCTAGTGAGAGATCAGTGACACATGTCTGGCAATTTGGGAACCTGCATTAGACCTAACTAGAGTCCCTTAATGTAGGTGACAATGTGTGCCTGGGACAATATATGAGGAAGTGGGTCAAAGAACTAAATCTAATTCTCAGCTTACTTAGTACTGCCCATTCTATCTAGAGAGATACCCTGCTCATCCTAGACGCAGGGTTGTGGAGTGTGAGGTGTGGGTGTGGTATATCAGGTGTGGTGTGTGTGGTGTGTGGAAATAACTTTGTCCTGTCTCAAGGAGATGATGGGATGACTTAGTAGGTATTGTAAGGGAAGCCTTACCTTCTATCAGGAGTAGATGTGAGATGCAGTGGGGGAAGTGGTGAGAGCAGGGGAGAGGATGGAGGACAAACAGGGATTGGAATATAAAACAATAAATTAATAAGCACAGAAAAATTGAAGCAGGGAACAATGATGGTGCACCTGCTGATAAACCTGAAGGTAGAAGAAAGCCAGCACACTTGTTTCTTCCTCTAGCTTAAGTGTTCAGAAGCCGGTTCTACCACCTAAATGGAGCAGAGCCCCTATCTCTTATTTATGGTGAGAATAGGGAACTCCTGGGATCTAAGTTACATGTTCCTACCTAATGGTATAAGAAACACCAAGGACAGTCAGACCAGAGCTTGGATTCCAGTTGGACATCTAAGAAAAACAGGAAAATGGACCTGGGAACTCACATAATGATAACAACAGGAGGAATTCGGTGGCATATATAAAATGTATCACGATGGAATTGTGAAGATTTATGACATATTTGAATGTTGTAACAGATGTAGTCAAATAAATGATGAAAAACTATAAATTTATACAATATGTTTAAACATAAAGAATACAATAATGTGATGCATGAAAGTCAGAAAGAGAAAAAACTTATATGAGTTCACCTGTACATTTTTTCAAAGTATTCCTCTAGAAGAAGGTTTTATAATAGTGACTGCTAGATATAGGCGACAGGTTGTCAGGAAGGTATATATAAGATGGTCACAAGTAATATATAGTTTTAATATCTACATTCCCACCATTCCTACAGCAGGGAGACAAGAAGTGGACACAGGTGAATTCTCAGAGCTGCTTAGCCAGCTGGACTGGCAAAGGCACCAGAAGAAGAGCCAAGAGGCCAATCTGAAAGGGGGAATGTGAAGAATGTAAAATGAACATCCAAGAGTGTGCCATGCCATCCACTTCTGTGTCATGGTGCTTGTAAGATAAAATTGCCACAAAGAAAATCTACCCAGTCCCTGAATCCAGAGAAACATGCCTTAACATGTAAAGCATAGCCAATGAATAAACACATACAGATCCTGACAACAAAACCAATAAAAGAATGCAACATTGGGCCTGAAACCAAAAGCAGTGAAAGAAATCACCCTTTGACTTGAAATCAGAGTCAATGAATTAAACTCACCATAGCCCTGAAAGCTGAACCAGGGAAAGAAACCTACACTGACTCTGAAATCAGAGCAAGTGAAAGAAAGAAACACACCCTTGCCCTCAAACTAGAGCAAAAAGTCAGAAAAGAGCCAGTATAGGAAACACACTATGGCCCAGAAACTAGAGCCAAATATTCCCTGACAAACTGAATATGAAACCAACTTATCTCTGAACAGGAAACCAACAACTCCTAAGGCAGAAATGAAAAAAAGTCAATATATGAGAATGTCCACATTCACAGGGATTGAAATCTTTGATTAATTCACTCTGTGAATTTCCTAGCCAGGGAAAAACCCCACCATTAAGTAACCACACGTTAGTCCCTGTGCCTGCTCATTTAGTATCTATTTATATCTACCATGTCATAGGCAGCAACTCTCATGGATTACTCTTTCCCTAATAAATTTCTTGAAAGAATTTGAGTGTAGATTTTATTTTTGTGACATGGGGCAGAATCTCTTCTGGAATGCTCACTTAGGGGTGAAGAGCAGAGGAAGCAATTGACAACATCTGCTTGGAAATTTCCTGAAGGGAGTAAAGAATAAGTAACATCATTTTGCTGGAGCAGTTTACTACATTTCTGAAGTGGTTTTCTCTTAAAATAGCGAAGCAGAATATGTAACCAATAAGGTGTAGCTGAGTAGAAGCAGATAGTGCTGCTGGGAAAATCCCTTGGGAGTGGAACAGAGATCAGGTATAATGATTCTATCTCCCTCAGAGAGAAGCAGGATTCCCAAATCCTATGGGCAGACTATCCCCACCCTGAGAATACAGCTTCTTGTGTGGCCAGTCTTCCTAACATGTCAGGACTCATTTCTCTTCAAACAGTATCTATACAGGATTCTTTCCCTTCAAAAGTTTATATATAGCCTGACTTCCCAAAAAGTCAAGATACTTTTTCCTCACACCTCTGAGTATAAAGGAAATCTACCTTTTACATATGTAGGTATAAAATGATTAACTCTAAAGTCAGAATACATTTCCCTGGGGAGTGGTAACACCTCCAGTATACACACACACACACACACACACACACACACACACACACACATGAACATGCTCATTCACATTCCTGTATGCATGTTGTAAACACCCAAACTCATACTACCCGCCCCCCCATAAAGAAATGCTCTATCGACTTTTGTCATGAGTAGCAGTCTATCAACTATGACACAAGTTAAAATTATCTAGGAAGAGAAACCTCAGTTGAGAAAACAGCTCTGATACATTGACAAATCTGTAAGGTATTATCTTGTTTAACAATTCATATTGGAGATCCCACCTCATGGGATTTACTTCAAGCCATTGTCTACTGATTTCTACAAGATATGAGTCTCAATATGTCTTCAGGTGTATGTCAGTAAGCTGCACCCCTCAATGGAATCTTCATCAGCGCCTGCCTCAACAAACTAAAATAAGCCCTTCCTTATCACATGTAGACTATTTTTATAGTGCTTATTCACAGCAGAGCAGGCTGACTTATACTCAGTAAACGGACTGAACTTTTAGTAAGAAAAAAAAGGAAGGCCGTTGGCTTTTCTGGTTAATTTACCAATCACATAATAATCAATACAAACTCTTCATAAACTGCCATACATATTAGAAAAAATATGCCAAGGACCATTTAACGACAAATGTAAATTAAAAAGACAATTCAAAACAACTGGCAAGATAGAAGGAGTTTGCAAAGAATCTGACAAATGCCTTGCATTTAGGTCATGCTAGGAACCTGCAAAAAGATAGGTCACAAAACTTGTGGGCCAAGTGTGGAAAAATTTTCCTTAAAATCAAAAATCCTCAATAAGCACATGAAAAGATGTCAGATGTACTTACTTACTGGGATCTTAATCAAATGCAGGAGTCACTACTACATTCTCAGTTTTAGTAAGCCACATATTCAGTAGAATTCCACAGAATCAGAAGCCTCATTTATATCTCATGCACAGCACATGAGATGTAAAGTAAGATAGCTTGCTTTGGAAAAAAATCTGGGAGTTCCTCAATACATAAAAGAGATATTTATTGTAGATTTCACAGCATCTAGAAGGGAATCTATGCAAAGAAAGTGTCCATTGAGTGTTAATTTCTGTTTTTTTTTTGGATTTGTTGTTGGTCTTATTTATGTCTTGGTCCACCCCAGCTTGTCTTTTGGATTTGTAAAGTGAAATTATCTATTGCTTATGTTTTTGTGAGTGTAGCTAAATTCCTTATGTTGGATATTCCTTCCAGTACTTTCTATAGTTCTGTATTACTGGATATTTATGGCTTAAACATGGCCTTTTCATGGATATCTTGTTTTCTCAGTCTATAGTTACTGACATTTTCCTGCTACAGTAGTCTGAGTTGGTATTCTTTGTCTGTTAAGTTCGGGGACTATCTATTCAGGACCTTCTGGCTTTCACAGATTCCATGGAGAATTCAGGTGTAACTGTGATAGGTTTGCCTTTCTATGTTTTTTGGACTTTTTCCTTTGCTGCTATTTATATTCTTTATTTATTCGGTATATTTGTTGTTTTAACTACTATGTGGTGAGGGGATTTCTTTCTGGTCCACTGTATTGGGTGTTTTGTAATGTTCTGGTACATTCATTGGCATGTCTTTCTTTTTGTTGGGAAGTTTTGCTCCTATGATTTTGTTGAATATCTTTTCTCCAACTGTAAGTTTGGTTTCTTCATCTTCTTCTATCATAAGTTTGGTATGTTCATGGTGTCCCATATTTCCTAGATATTTTGTGTTAGAAATTTGCTGGACATGGTATTTTCTGCAATCCATATATATATTTCTTCTAGTCTATCTTATACACCTGATATTCTCTTTTGCTTCTCTTGCATTATTTTAGTTGTGCTTGCATGTATAGTTCCTGTTAATTTACCCAGCTTTTCTAATTCCAGCATTCCCTTAGTTTGCTTTTTCTTTATTGTCTCTATTTCAGGTTTCAGTGCTTGAACTGTTTTAATTATTACCTTCATCCGTTTCATTGCTTTGTTGTCGCTTTCCTTGATTTCTTTAAGAGACTTTTTTTATTTCTTGCTTTGTTTGTTTTTTTCTACCATTTATATAAGGGATTTTTTCAAATCCTCTTTAGAGTATCTCTCATCTTCATGAGAATTTTCTTTCTTAGTTCATTCTCTTCTTCGTCATCTGTGTTGTAATTTTCAGTTCTCGTTACTGCAGAGTCCCTTTTCTGCCATTGAATTTTTTCTTATATTGTCATCATCCCATCCCTTCTTTCAGTGGGTACAGGTGGTGTCTCTTTCTTTTCTGGTGGGATTGATCAGGGTTCTCTTCTGGTGGGTGCCAGCAGGTATAATACATTGACTGGTCTCATGGTAGGTACATAAGTTTCTGAGGCCCTCATTCTCCAGTTGGAGGCAAACTATGCCCCCTGCTCTTTTCACTCTGCACTCTGCCCTGAGAGGGTCCAGGAGTAAACCAGTTCCTTCAGTAAGTACCTGGTAGCTAGGTTATCCAAGGGAAAGTTACGTTGGCTGCTTTCTACAGGCCTAGAGAATGCAGAGAGTATGAGCTGAAGCAAGTCGCACCAATATGGGAATCCTGAGCTCACCACTGCACTCTGCCCTGAGTGGGGGCGGTAGTAGACCTGCTCCATCAGTAAGTTCATGGTGGCTTGGTCCACAAGGGCCATATCAACCTGGCTGCAGTCTGCAAGCCCAGAGATCCCAGAGGGGGTGACCAGAAGGAAAGGTGAGACAGCTGTGAGAGTTCAAATCAATATCCTTCATTTAATGAGGTTGAAAAGGCCTCCTCTCTGTTAGCTTCCATGGAAATCTCACTCTTTCAAGCATTAGTATTGATGTTTTGCTTAAGATTGTGTTGAGATAATTTCTGTCTCTCTAGTCTATGCTTTAAAGCAACTGTAGTCCAGACTGGAATCTAAATACCAGAGAGAAATTTGCACACATATAGTGAGTGCTGGGATTAAAGGCTTGTGCTTGGATTAAATGTATGTGCTGGGATTAAAGGTGTGTTCAGAGATTAATGGCCACAGACATTCTGCAAGCATTCTTAATGTTATATTGATTTGTGCAACCAGAAATTCTCAGGAAGGTAGCAAATAGTGACACACAGTGGAACATTTAATGTTTATTAGCCTTATGAAATCAACTATTGTCTTAGGAATACTTCCTCGGTTCAAGGTTGCTTTAAAATATTAAAATAAAGAATATGAACAGCATCAGTGAATATTAAAACATGCATTTTTATACTAAAGTTTTAATCACTGTAGTACTATTTGGCTAATTCATTTGCAGAATTTGGAGGTCTTTCCTACTATGTGGATCTGGGGCTGAGATAGGATTCCAATGAAAATTCAAGCAGAGTGGAATGTATCTTTCCCCATCTACCTAGCTTGAGAACTTTTTTTCCCCGTATAGTTAGGCACCAATTATGGAAACACAACAGACAGACCATGTTGTTACTAAGTGATTGTCTTGTTACTGAAGACACTGCTGCTCTACTTAGGGATAAATGGAAAGTCTGCCACACCCTGATACAGGAGGTGTGGTTCAATCTCATTCTCTAGTCATTACCATCCAAGATTGACTCTGAAGAAAGCCAGTATAAAAGGAAGTCAACTTGAAGAGAACCTCAATTGGAGCAGAGGAGAGGCTAGAAGACACATCAGGTCCTAGTGTTTCAGAATTACCTTGAAATTCATCGTAGAGAGAGGTAAGTTTGGAGATTAGAAGCATTCACCTCCACAGCGCCTGGAGCATGTGTGTTTTGTCATCATTTGTGTATTGTAGGAGAAGCTAGTCACAAAAACAAGGAGAGCTCAAGTAAATATGGTGGTCATTGGACAACCATTCTTTTTGTTTGTTTGTTTGTTTTTTCATGTAGTTCTTTGGGTTTGGATATTGGAGTAAGTTTTCCCTTACTCCAATTTCTTTCCACGAAAGAAATTTCATGGACTTGTCTTTGTTACCCCATGAATTTAAGCTTACAGCTCACTCCTGATTTTTTGGTTTTGAGATGCATTCGCTCGAGTTGGGTTGCAGCTTATCCTGGAACTTGCTCTACAGACCATGGTGGCCTGGAAATCACAGGGATCAGCCTTATTCAGCATCTGGAGTGCTGGGATTAAAGGTGTGTGCTGCCAATGCCTGGCGATTGCA